>NC_133226.1:4487167-4492167 GCF_040436345.1 Pagrus major
TATTGGTCTTGGGGTCACGGTCCGGTCAGATTCAGGCAGCTCGCCTCTCGAACAGGATGTCAACACTTAGTTATGACACGTAAAACGTACATCACCTCACAAGGGCAGCTTCATCATCGTTAGGACAGTTAGGACCTTAACAATATTTTAGTACTGACCAATCAGGAACCAGTACCAGTTTAGTTTCGGTCCTCGATAAACACACCAGCATTGTGGTGATATACTACACAGTAGACTATATACTGTACATTATAGCACTTCTCACACACTCACTGTGTTGTCCTTCACATGGGGAGATGAGTATAACATAAGCGGAGTGATTGGATCCCTCTCTTTCTCTCTCTCTATATATATCTCTGTCTCTGTCTCTGTCCAGCAGCAGAGTAGTTGTTGTTTGAAGGAAGACACCTGTATTTATCCATTAGCTTTAAGTGCTGAGGAAATGTCACTGAGTCAGTGAAGGAGTCCCACTGTCGCAGCATGGGGCTGACAAGACAGCGCACACACACAAAGCAGTGGCCATGACCTTTCAGCTCTCCTGGAAGTGTTTAAAAGGCTTTAACACAAAGGAAACAGGGCGAGCTGGAGTTGTTAACCTGCACTCAGAGGGAGAGGGAGAGAAATAAAGTGCGTCCACTCAGTATCCATCTTCACTGCTGCGTCTAATTAGCTGCTTTTTACCTTAAAGGCGCAGGTCAGCAATTTGGGAAACATTCTTATTAGCTGTCTCTGATAATGAGTTGAGAATGATGTAAGTCTCATGTTTCTGTCTAAGTAAGTACGAAACTGGAATGAGGACATGGTTGGCTTAGCTTAGCATTTAGACTTAAAGCAGGGGGAAATGGCTCCCATAACTCTGTCCAAAGTTTAAACTCAACTACAAACTCATCTTACGAATGAATATCAAGCTATTACTTGGCAAACAACAGCCAAGAGTACCGACCACATCTGTCGACATGGATGGTGCACAGAAGTCCTAACAGACAATAAAACACGAGCGTGAAGCTTTAATCTTTGGGATGGAAGACTTCCAAAGATGCAGGGGGGACAAAAGGAAGCAGTGGAGGCCCTGGAGAGAGCCTGCGAGGCTCGGCAGGGAGAAAGAGTCAACCAGGGCTGGGTGGATAGAGAGGGGCTCTACACACACTTCACACTGTCATATTCACACACACACTTGATTAAACAAATTCCCCAGCATTGTTCCCCCTCACACACGCATGAACACACACAGTTTTAAGGGTCAAACTGTGTGCATGTGTGAAGCAGCTGTTTCTTTGATCACTGAACAGCAGTCACCATTTCCTCTCTCTCCTCTGTCTTTGGTTTACTATCTGCCTCGATCGCTCAATCTTGTCTGTTTTTTCCCACTCAGTGACCTGCTGCTGTTAAAGATCCACCTCCTCCTCTTCTCCTCTTCACTTTTTGTCTCCTCCTCATCTCCTTCCTCTCATCTTTTTCTTTTTTCTCCTCCTCCCTCTATTCCACTTCTTTTTCCTCTGCTCATATTCCTCACCTCCCCCACCTATCCTCTCTTCTCTCCCCCCTCTTTTCTTCTTCTTTTTCACTCTTCTTTTCTTTCTTTCTTTCTTTCTTTCATCCTTCTTTCACTGGGTGGATGGAGTTGAGTAGAATAAGTTGAATTGATATCTCTCTATATAATTCTTCTATATATTATTTTGTAATACATATCCTATATATTAGTTTTTGTTACATTTGTGGAACATGAAACACAAAGAGATAGGTAATAGGTGGGATATATTCTCACAAAAGAAGTATTGAAATAGCCATGGTTATGTACATATCTGAAATATGTGTATAAAGTTTCCCAAGAATAAATCAAGAACAAATGATAATACAAATGCTAGAAGGGAAACTCATCTTACATGGAAAACCATTCATCATTTTATTGATAGTTATTAAAATTAAACTTGCGAAAAATAATTTAGAAAATACCCAAAAAGAAACAAATGATCCAAATTAAAAAATAGATTGAGGTTGAAAGAGCAGAGAACCCACTGTGATTTAAAGAACAGGAATCTGTGTTTTAACCATGAGGAGAGAGCAACAGACGCAAGAGAGGAGTGTACGAGATCCTGGAGGTTAACAAGGCATGCTGGGAGCTATGTGTCATGGCTGACATGACAAGCTTGACCTTGGAGCAGAGCAGAATGCCTCCCTCTAACATCCACCCCTCCACCTCCCTCTTTCCTCTCTTTCCCTCTGCTCCTGCATCTCTCTTTCTCATTCCCACACCCAGAACAGATGAGTTATCGGCCCAGCCTCTGTGTGTGTGTGTGTGTGTGTGTGTGTGTGTGTGTCTAGATGTGTGTGTGTATTTGCGATCAACCACCTTAAATGGTACATGTAAAGCAGAATTAGCCAAACCTAAATAGTGGTTTGTTTTGAGAACATTTTTTCTCTCTCTGGATAGTAATTACAGAGACAACATTTCACCCATACAAAGTAATCCATCAAGAATATGCAACATATTGGGCATTTATGTGGCATATTGAACAATTTTGCGACTCATGACTTGCATGATTTACAAGGTGGAGGTCCCACACGAGGTGGAGGTCCCACACGAGGTGGAGGTCCCACACGAGGTGGAGGTCCCACACGAGGTGGAGGTCCCACACGAGGTGGAGGTCCACAATCTGTCTCTGGGGTTATGTGTCACAACTACTTACTTGCTACAGATGTGTTATGTAGTATGAAGTGGCCAAAAAAAAGGCGTATGCATTGCGAAGCGAGTGTGTTGGAGAGAAAGAGTGCGCTGGATAGAGGGTATGGGCAAGTGAGACAGAGCGAGCAGTGCAGAGAGGCTATGAATGTGAGCCGAGCAGAGGAGAAACAGTGAAATTGTCAATTAAGCAGTAATCACTGATTACATTAATTACATGCATTACATTCTTAAAACCAGCCACTCGGAACCTGAGTCGCAGGCCTGAGTTGAGCTGCAGCGGGTCAGTTCACACTGCTGGTTGTCTAAAACAGCAGTTCTCAAGCACAAACTAGACCATAAAGCCCCATTTGATAAGATTTTGTCCATGGGTTTTTTTGGAACTGAACACTATTGTGCGTTATGTCAGTTAAGCTCATGTGGACTGAAATTGAACTGAGAGCGAGAGCGAGCTCTGTTTATGTAGGAACATCCCTCAGTCTGTTTGTCCAATCACAGCAACACATCCATTATGTTTTAATTAAGTTCAATTAAGTTTTTATCACTTTAACGTTTGAGACGGATAATCAACAACCAGGCTGTGTATCGGCCTTCTGTCAGTGTGAGTGTGTGCATGTGTGTGATGTAAAGCTCTACAGAGTCATTATGTTGAGCTGTCAGCAGTGTGTGAGCAGGTTAATTGGAACATGAAGCACAATGTTAACCAGGATTAATCAATGTAATTACACACATTGTAATTACAGTTTTTTATTGGTGCGATCAGGGTCTCCTCATGAACCTGTGTGTGATGGTTCTATTATTATTGTTATTATTATCTTTTTTTTTTAAAATCTAACCCAAATGGGATGATTTCTGCTTTTTTGCTGATGTTTTCTTCCACAAGGGAACACTGTGATGAGGTTGTGTGGGCGTGTATGTGTTTGCTTGTGTCTTATTCATTAATTAGTCTGTTTTCCCAGAGATTAGCCCAGTGTCGGCTCTGCTACCTTTAGTCGCTTCATTCATTAGCGCAGCATCATTCATTAACCCAGCCGCTAATGAAAAGCCACTCTTAATTGGCAATGAAGAGATAAGGGCTAAATGAAAACACTAAATATACAGGGGGCAGCGGTGTGTGTGTGTGTGTGTGTGTGTGCGCGCGTGTGTGCGTGTGCATGTGTGTTCGTGTGTGTGTGTCCATTAATTCTCTAGATAAAGAGGAGGCCCAGTAAACCTTTATTAGCTACTTAACCAGGACACTTAGCCTGATAATAAGGATCAACACAGAAACCTGGTGTCATGAGCTCACTAACAACACACACACACACAGTGGGGAATGAGAAGAATCATTGAAATACCACACAGACATATGTTAGTTCATGTACTCTTGGTACATGTGTGCATGTGCTATTTGAACTGCCTCTACTGTACTGTAGACATAGACAGACTGCCTCTTTATCTTTCTTCATCAACACGTCTGCACTGTGGTCGTGATTCCTCAAACATTTAACACACATGTACGAATGCAATGTCAATACAGCAGCATTACTGCACTGTTATTAAAAAATCTATAGTTACGTGCAACATAAAAAAAATCTGGACCACGCACACGCACACGCACACGCACACACACACACACACACACACACACACACACACACACACACGCACACGCACATGCACACACCCACACCCCTGGAGGTCTGTCTGATTCATGGGACAATAGATGCTGATATTTAATATTAACCCACCTGTCTCTCTTTCCTTCAGCTGGGACGGCCACTGAGGCCTCCCCTCCAGCCCCGCCTCCTCCTGAGGCTCAGCCAATAGAAACCAAGGCTCCTGAGGAGGAAATGGATGTCACGGATGATGATATCACAGCAGGTAGGCACAATACACTGTCTTAAAAAGTCTCATTTAATTACTAGATTTTGTGTTTAGATGAAGCAGATTTACTGTTTATTTCTTTCTTATAGGAATATTGAGTTTTACACTAATATACAAACTGTACAGTATCTATTTTGTAGCCTGTATTGAGCCCGCCTGGGGTCTTAAGGCTGATTTATAGTTGCACTAACAACCCAAGTGGCCTATGCCGGTGTAAGCTTTTATACATGTGTGCTGGTGTCCCTGTTGATGGTGGTGTTGATACAGCGGGTTGCCAGCTGAGCTTTGCCCAGTAAACACACCGACCTCTTCGGCCCGCAGCTGTGTCTCTTAACTAGGTAGAGTGGACAGTGTATCTGCAAGAAAGGCTGCCACAGGGCTGCTCGTGGAGGGGCATCTCACTCTAAGCACTGGAAGAAGCCGGAAATGCAATGCCACCAAGCTGACTAATCAC
>NC_133226.1:4797167-4974667 GCF_040436345.1 Pagrus major
TCATGAACTGAGGTAAAAGAGCTGAAAGCTCCAGAAAATTTTTGTTGTGAAGACACGATGATAAAGCTCTAAATGATCAAAACCTATTTGTAGTTGATGAAGTCAAAAGCTGTGTTAGCAACCAGAAAGATTAAAATTGACTCCCTGCATCTCTTGGCATGAAGAGATCAGCTGTGACTTTCATTAGCAGTTTCTATACTCTGAAGATGTACAAACCCAGATACAAATAATTAAAAAAATGTTTAAATAAATATTTAGAAATACTTAATTGACCATTTAATTTTAGAATCAGCTGATTTGTAACACTACTTTTTTGAAACTGGGTCAGTCATTTAAATATGAGAGTAATCTAGTTTTGAAGACATCAGACACCAGAAGCAGATTTTGTTCCAGGTTTGAGTGTTAAATGCAAATTTTTGATATGAATATTTGTTTCTTGTCTTCAGGCTGACATCCTGCTGTTATCTAGCTCCAACCCAAACAGCCTGTGTTATGTAGAAACAGCAGAGCTCGACGGGTAAGGCTCTCTAACTTTCTGCCATATTCCAGTGTTGTTCCCACTTGGTTTTGAACTGTAGTGTCTGTATTGATCGCTTGACAAATGGACTACATCTTTTGTAGCGTGACTGCTGGAGCAGCGCTCTTTACTCTGATTAGTTTTTTGTTTGATCTGTCTTTTCTCAAGAGTTCCGTCAACAAATTAATCATTGATAAGAGGAGACCAAATGTGTAAGGAGCTTTTGCCAACAGTTAAACAATCTTAGCCAAGCACAGCCATGTGACCTGTGTGACTGTTTGTTCTGCGATTAAGTGAGAAACGCCTTTAAATCAAACAGACGGGCCTGCACGGCTGTCTGTAATGGAGGTATTGTACAATCAATGGCAGCTAATCTGATAGATCACTATCTCCTGTCTTCATGTTTTTCAGAGCTGTGTGGCCTGAAACTGACATCAGAGAATGATCACAGACTTATTTTATTTTTATTTATTTCATTTCTGTAGTCTCCAAGCAAAAGATTATCACACAAGTGTACAACAAACATCTTGAATCTTGAGTCTATTTTCTTTATCCAGACAGGCAAAGTTATTCATAAGAACATGTGAAATCCTTCCTCCAAACAGTTTTCATTTGACATTTTATGATCTTGAACCTCTTTAGCTGTGATTCTGCCTTCCTTTGGTCTTGGTTTTTCAGTTCTTTTTGTATGTTACTTTTTCCTCTGCAGAGAGACTAACCTGAAATTTAAGTTGGGCCTTCGAGTGACCGATGAGGGGCTGCAGGAGGAACGTCAGCTGGCTGAGTTTGATGGTGAGCTCGGTTCACATTACAAGTGTATTCGCCAAAACCGCAATCACTTTTTATCACTCAAACAGACTCACATGAGCACAAAAGCCTTTTTTTATTTTTAAACTGAAAATTTAAAATCTAAATGATTGTAAAAATATGTTTTTTAATAAAAAGATACTTGGTTTATTGAGAGGAATAGTAATCATAACAGTAGTTCAAGAACTTGTTGACGTTATCTTCATCTACACCAGTGTGAAAAGGAACTACACGACATTTTTGTGCCAATGAATAAATGATAATCACACACTCACTCTGATAATGGCAGTAGTCGAAGATAAGAATTAAGATGATTGTTTGCATTATGCAATGTGTATGATGTCATATGCAAGAGAACACTGGTGTGTTTTGTAACTTTGATACTTCAGTTTTCAGGTGAAATGTTCTGATTTTTTTCAGGCAGTTTTAATTTTGTACTTTGGAAATTAAGAAGGCAGTTTTTTAGTTTGAGGTATTTGTGATAAGTAAGTAAGTAAACTTTGGGCCTTTTCATGGCTTTATTTTGATAGGACAGGAAACAGAGAGAGAGAGGATGACTTGCAGCAAAGGGCCACAGGTTGGAACCGAACCCTGGGCCAGTACAGCAAGGACACAGCCACACAGTTCACTGTTAAATATACCCTTTTTCACAATTATTTCTTCTCTGTATTGAAGCAAATGGGGGGAAAAAATCTTTAAAAAATGACTGTAGTGTTGAGGTACAGGCCACTGTAGCCGAAAGGATGTTGATGTGCTGTGGCAGAGGGGACTTAAAGAAGAAGGCTCGATGTGCAGGCAAAATGAAGAGAAGTTTAACATTATTCATTTATATAAACTGCCAACATTTCAGTGATACAAAGCTGGTTAAAAACGGGCAAAGTTCCTGTTTAAGGAATTGTTTTGACTTTTCGACCTAAGTTAAAGCCCTCCCCGTGTACTTTCTTCTCTCCTGAAGCTCTGATCGAGTGTGAGGAGCCCAACAACCGCCTGGATAAGTTCACGGGGACGATGCTATGGCAGAGGGAGCGCTACCCTCTGGATCTGGATAATATGCTGCTCCGAGGCTGCAAGGTCAGGAACACTGAGGAGTGTCACGGACTGGTCATCTTCGCAGGTGTGAACCTTTTGAACCCCATCACTGCTCCTCATGAGATCACACCACTGCAGACTCAAAACTGTACTCGCAATGCATGCTGAAGATATGGATAAACAACATCATCTTTGTTGTACTGATACATGGCTCTAATTTAGTTGATTGCAAAGTAAAAGAAATTTTTTCAAATGTATTTAATGTAACCAATAATTTCTAAATCTTATTTAAAGTTAATCATTATGTGTAAAAGAAAAGACTTGGATATGGATGTGGATCAGATGACACCTAATGCAAAAGAAATCCACGTTAGAGCTGAAAGGATTAGTCAGTTAATGAATAACTGATCAACGAAAATGAATCGCAAGCAATTTTGATAAATTATTTGATTTTTAAATTCTTTAAGCAAAACATTGCCAACATTCTCTGTGAGGATCTGCTGTTTCTTTGTCTGACGTGTTAGTGAGGTGAATATCTTTGTGTTTTGGTTTGTTGGTCAGACAAAAGAATCCATTTGAGGACATCTTATTGGACATGTATCATCATCCTCTCACATTTTACGATCTATCAAATAAAAAAAATAGACCAAATGTCAGTTGCTGTCCTAATCGACATTAATTTCTCATCAGTACCAAATTAAATTTCATGGTGATAGTTAATTATTTAGAGTCTTATTGATGAGTGATAACTAACAATGACTGATAGCAGTGGCTTGTATTCACCATTTTGATATGATGCCATAGGAGCCGACACCAAAATCATGAGGAATGGTGGGAAGACGAGGTTCAAGAGGACCAAAATTGACGAGCTGATGAACTACATGGTTTACACAGTAAGTCTGAGTCACATGCATTTTAGTTGTCTTATCACCTTTCATCTTCTCATCATACACAAACCCTGATTCTAAAGAAGCTGGGACAGAACAGCTAATCCTTTTTGACGTTTACTCAATTAAAAAAGTGCAAAGACAATATATCTAATGTTTTAATCTCATCAACTTCATTGATTTTTGTAAAAATATGCCTATTCTGAATTTGATGGCAGCGACACTTTTCTAACAAGTTGGGAGAGTGGTGATAAAAGACTTGTTGAATGCTCAAAAAACACCTGTTTGGACCATTCCACAGGTGGACAGGTTCATTGGTAACAGGTGATAGTATGATGATTTGGTATGAAAGGGGCAGCCTTGAAAAGATATTTTATCATATGCTCAGCAACACTTCATAACACTGTTGTTTGCAAATCAAGACATTGTTCTATTGTATTGTATATCTGTTTTTCGGTTCTCCCTCCTCGTAGATCTTTGCGCTGCTAATCCTGGTGGCGGCAGGTCTGGCCATCGGTCACTCCTTCTGGTACGAAGAGATCGGCGCTAAGGCCTGGTATCTGTACGACGGCAAAGACCAGGGCGCCTCCTACAGAGGCTTCCTCAGCTTCTGGGGATACATCATCGTCCTCAACACCATGGTGCCCATTTCACTATATGTCAGGTCAGTAAAACCATACCCACATATTCAGCCTTTCTGTTCCTACTCATCTGGTTTTTATTACGCCTCCGAGCCAGCAATAGCTGTGGCCAGAGGCATCATGTTTTATGACTTGGAGAATGCAATGGTGCTTTGTTCTGGCAGTGTGGAAAACATGTTTCAGGATTTTTCATAGTGCAGCTTTAAACTTTCAACAAACCGACTCAAACACAGAACAGCTTTATGTGGTCACAGTTTGGGTTTGAGAAAATGAAAATGAAACTTCATATCATATCATCTCATGTCTGTCTGCTGTGTGCTCAGTGTGGAGGTGATTCGTCTGGGCCAGAGTAAGTTCATCAACTGGGACCTGCAGATGTATTTTGCAGAGAAAGACACACCGGCTAAGGTACATCAGCACTCCTTTTATCATTCTTTATTTTTTAGTCCTTATAATGTTTGAATTGTTAGATTTTCTTACTTATTACACCTTTAGGTCATTAATGTAAAGATCATGTTCATTTATATATTTTTTATTTTGCAGATAGCCTACACTAATGTGATAAAGACACTGTATATTTTTCTTAAAATGGTATAATGTATTACCAAATACTTCATTTCATAATCTACAACCAGTTTATTTTCTAATGATGTTACTTTTCTCAACTAGAAGGGAACAAAATCTTTTTTTACCCCTTTTTTGTCAAAATCTGAACTCACGGTCCACTTGATGGCTGTTTTCAGGGCTTTTAACCGTATCTCTGGGTATTCATTAGCAAATTGCGTTTTTCCATATATTCAGTCTTTTGTAATCATGCAATCAAAATTCAATACTGAGGTTATGTAATGACAACTGAACTGCATTTGCTGATAAAGACTGTGGGGTGCAGTTTAAAGTTTCAGTAAAAGCTGGTAAGAGGACCTTGAGATGAAAATAATTGGTCAAGCAAACTTTATTCACTCTTTAAACAGTCCAGATCCAAACTTTCCATTCATTCAGTTCTTTCCCCTGTGCAGGCTCGAACCACCACCCTGAACGAGCAGCTCGGTCAGATCGAGTACATCTTCTCCGACAAGACAGGAACTTTAACGCAGAACGTCATGCAGTTCAAGAAGTGCACCATTGCTGGACGCAGCTACGGTACTGATCTGCTTTGTTTCACTCAAACATAAAGAGAGAGATACATGTGCGAGTGAGAACTGAGACTGTAACCCTGACAGTGTTAGTACCTTACTCAGAGGTGTTGAACCTCTCCTTACCTGTGGCCTTGCTCATGGGAATTCACCCTCTGTTTCATAAAGTAACCTGTGAGGGGAAATGGAAAGATACAGGAAGGGAAACCAGTAAGACGTAGCTGTGGAGGTAAAGACAAAAAAAGACAGTGAGAGTGAGACACCTGCTGCCTTATATTGCAATGATAACCATCATCTTGATACCAAAAATGTTAATAGCACACTTGAATATGCTGGATTTTACATTGGGTGTTGTACACACATGTCCAGTGTCTGCAGGAATAAAAGGTTCAGTGTTTTATCTCTGCCCGTACCTATTGACAAGGTTGTGTTATCAGAAAGATGAAAAATGGGCCTGTAATGATCCCTGTGGGGAAACTGGTTCCCTGAAGCAGGAAGAAGTGGAATTAAGATAAGAGCAGAACAAACATATAAAGGCAGGTTGAAAGTTTGCAAATGGCTTCACTTTGTTACAGACTGATGCTGTACAAAAGTGCTTTACAGAGGAAAAAGCAGAACAGCCACTACTGCTTGGTTAGAGCAGGTACAAAAAATCATGTAAAACTTCAGGTAAATCAGCAGCAGATAAAAATAAACAAATACAGTGAAAAGAACCAACCCACGACCAGGCAATATTCTTCATTTGGTCTCAAAACAAAGATCTGAATCAAAGAATCAGATTCTGCTTCAAGGTATAATATTGAGAAATGTTCTGCATTAACGACTAGATCTTTGTTATATATAATATATCATTTTGTACAAGGTAACTGTGTTTCATTTGGTCGCCTGTCACGAGAGACAGGAGAGAGAGAGTCAGAGAGCGAGGAAGGAAGTCTGCGAACAAGACTAAAGATGACATGAATATAACTTTAAAACAACTGCGAACATTTCTGCCTGACTCACGTAGACAGACTTTCATCAGCAGTGGTGACTGTTGAACAATAGAGAGGCAAAGTCCCTCCCCTTCCATTGGACCACCAGAGGACCTTGAAAATATATATACAGTAGTGAGAGAGAGAGAGAGAGAGAGAGAGAGAGAGAGAGAAATAATATTTTGATCCTGTTTCAATTGTGTCATGAATTATACTTATGTCTGGCAATTTAAAAGATAATCTTTCAAACTGGAAGTCGCAGCATGTCACAAACTGTTTAACTGTAGGACTGTGAGAATATGTAATCAGAAGGACTCAACAGCCAGTATATATTAGCTAGCTCACAGAACTGATGAACTCTCCTTTCTCATGACTGCAGCTGTCCATATGACTTTCATCTTATTTATTTAATTTAATTTAATTTTACTGACAGCCTTGTTGGTGTGATGATGTAGTTCACCGAGCAGTTTCACACAAAACTAAATGACAGTTCACTATCTTTTCAATAAAATGTGACTTTCACAAGTTGAATTTCTTTTTTTAATTAATAATTTATGTGTCATTCATGAAACAGTTCAAAGAATATAAAATAATGATTTGTCTTTCACCATTAAGCACCATACACATTTCTCTGCAACAGTGTCCCATGGGGCACACAGGAAGGGAAGGGACTCCATCTGTCTGTGAAGACTAAACCTCCCATGATACCATGCTACTGATGTCTTTTTTTTCTGTTTGTTTATTTTGCCACCATCCATTTGTGTGTATTTATACATATTAAGTTTTTGCCCTCCTCTGCACAGGTGAACCGACCACAGCTGAAGGAGTGGTGCTGGACCGAGGAAGGGTAAAATGTCAAATACACTTAACTTTAGAAGACAGAGGATTAATTTGTAAAACAAACCGTTAGCTAAGATTCAGTGATTGTTTGATTTTGAAAGAGAAAAGCCAAATTATATTTGATTCTAAACATATGAAAGTTGACATCTTCTCTAAATTCTAAGTTGCTCAATAAAGCAGATTTCCAGATATTGAATGAAAATGTTAGGTGGACAATATTAAAACAGGTGATCTGTTACCTGAAAAATCACATCCGCAGTGTCACCAGAATCATTGCAGATCATTTCTGCTCTAGTCTTCTAAGCCATTTTTTCTGTTTGCCCTATTTCTAGCCGGTGGACTGGAGCTGGAACCAGCACGCTGACAGAAAGTTCGAGTTCATGGATCATTCCCTTGTTGCCTGCATCCGATCCAAGAAGGATAAAGATGTTACGGAGTTCTTCAAGCTGCTCTCGCTCTGCCACACAGTCATGGTGGAGAACAAAGACGGTAATCTTAAAATCCTCATTTGGGAAAAAGGAGAAGAAACCTGATGGAGCCAAGATGTGATGAGTAAACAGCAACCACCAGGGTTGACTGTCACAGGCTGCCATACCTGTCAGTTACTCCAAACATACCCTAAAAAACTCATCCGAATCAAATGACAAAAAAAAAAAACATGCATAGAAAGGTGTATTACTATAAAACTGCAGACATTGCATTAGACATGACCTCAATGTATGGGTTCTTACCTTTCTCTCAGGTGAACTGGTGTACCAGGCTGCGTCACCTGATGAGGGCGCCCTGGTGACGGCAGCGAGGAACTTCGGCTACGTGTTTCTGTCTCGCACGCAGGACACCATCACCATCAAGGAGATGGATCACGAGACAACCTACGAAATGTTGGCCCTGCTCGACTTCAACTCCGACCGCAAGCGCATGTCTATCATCTGTACGAGTGCACAGACACGCACACACTGTTGCACATACACACATATCATCACTGGTCATGTTGTATATTAGTTGAGATGAGAAGTCAGTTCACAGAAAAACGTTACATTACATTTGTCAAATTGTTACAGACCTGGGATTTGTATTTACAGTGGACAGTGGTGTTGCACTCAGAAACTGTGGGACGGGCGCCAAATCGCTTTAAATGCCGCTTTAAAATGCCAAAGACAACCATTAATTGATCCTCCAGCACAAACGTTGTGTGTTTATGAAAGCTTAATACATCCTAATCCTCTGTGCCATAGAGCACACACCCACACAACTATATATTTTTTAGGGCTGTTAGATTTAGTCCTCAGTAGAAGACAGTAGGCCTGGTACTGAGAGCCACAGATGGTATCAAGAGACTGACAAACAAACTGGTCTTTTCTTTTTTGACCATAAGAAAAAGTACAGAATAAATTGAGCCTCATCTTTTCAAGTAGAAGTCAGCTTTTTCAGACCTGCCTGCGATAAGTTATCGATCAATCAAGAAGACTAGCTTCAGACTTAAAGTTTACACTTTCCAAACTTTAAACAGGCTGAAGCATTATTAGGCTATCAAAGCTTTACAGAAGAGTAATAACAGGTGCAGTGTGTATGATTGCAACCTCATCTCACCCTTCCCTATAGTGCGTGCTAAAAATGCAAAAAAAATCCAAAAGGCCCTCTCTAGAGCCAGTGTTTTGTTTGTCCCTTCTAGGCTACTGTAGAAACATGTGCGAAGTAACAGTGCAGCATAGCAGAATGTAGAGGAGAAGACTCCCTCTGTAGATATAAAAGTCTCATTCTAAGGTAACAACAGCACAACAATTGTTAGTTTCAGATGAATTTAAGTATGAATATTACATATACATCAATACATCCTCCTAAATCCTACACACTGGACCTTTTAAATTAAAAGTCTTTCCAATATGAACACAGTCTTGCACGTCACCCCCACAGGTGTCACATTACTTAGGCTGGAGTCAGAATTCTGCTGCCTAAGCCCTGACAAAAGATGACTGGCAGCAGGATGTTTAATGGCAACGAAGCCAATCTCCATGTCACCTGAGCTGGAGGGGGAAGGTGTTTGACGATGCTCACCAGCAGACAGACCAATAATGACTTGATTAGAACTTGAAACACAAAGTTTAAAACTGGTCTGGACTGAGGAGATGCCTGAAGAATTCATAGCCAACGGTCAAGATTTTTAAAACAATGACTCTGTCCCTCCTCTGACCCTCTGTGCTTCTGTCTCTCTCTCTCTTTCAGTGAAGTTTCCTGATGGTCGTGTTCGTCTCTACTGCAAAGGAGCCGACACTGTCATCTATGAACGACTTTCCCCCAACTCCAGACACAAAGAAACTACCCAGACTGCCTTGGATGTGAGCTTTTATGGCTTTATTCTTATTTGTACTGTTGTATTTCGCTGCTGTGTGCTGTCTTAGCATGGCTCTACTGTTTGTAGAAACAATGACATATGTACAGAACTGTTTCTCCTGTTTCTGTGGAAGCAAACAATCTGCGTTTTGTGCTTCAGGAATTTGCCAATGCAACCCTGCGGACACTGTGCTTGTGTTACAAAGACATCAGTGCGGACGAGTACGCAGCCTGGTCGAGGAAACACAAGGACGCCCAGGTGGCCATGGTCGACAGAGATGAGGCCCTCGACCGCGTGTATGAGGAGATCGAGAGCAACCTATTGGTGAGAGGAAGACAAAAACTTTCATGCTTAAACCGGCAATAGACAAGTTTTTAGTTTTAATATATCATTATGAATTAAACGTTGATTGCACAATGTAATGACTATAGAATAATGACCACCATTTCTACCTACATTCATGGCTCCATCATAGACCAAATGAGTGAATAAACTCACGTTTTGTCCTGTGTTGTTGGTAGTTGCAACCCTGAGGAAAGTGAAAACGATCCAGTTATATTTGTGAGAGCTGCGCAAACAGTAATACCACTTAGAAACACTTGGAGGAGAGAGTTGTCCATTTCCACTTGAACAACACTGGGTGTTTAACAGCACTGACATCTACAGATATACAGGATTTAATAGGAAATTAATAAATAAATGACTGTCAAAATTATAAAACAACAAAAAACGGCAACATATTTTTACAAATCCAACTGAAAAGCAGTGTGAAGCCCTTTACTTTAAGTCCATAAAAGTTTAAAACAGTGACCCTGAGCTGTAACTAAGCACCTGTACCCCTCTGTCCAGCTGATTGGGGCGACAGCCATCGAGGACAAATTGCAGGACGGAGTGCCAGAGACCATCGCCACACTGGCCAAGGCCGACATCAAGATCTGGGTCCTGACTGGAGATAAGAAAGGTACTTCAGAGTCATACCGTTAGTCCACCTGTTCTAATAACAACCAATATGATGATATTAAAAAACCAAACGGTGGTTAAAGTTTATTTTAAGTTTGAACTTATAGATGCATCTTAAAAACACTGCCCTGCTGCTGTAACAGAATGTTTTTTCTGCTAACTTTTAATGTATTTTATCTTTCCTCCCCAGAAACTGCAGAGAATATTGGATATTCTTGTTCACTTTTGACAGACGACATGCAGATCCACTACGGAGAAGACGTCAAGTGAGTCTTACAGCTCTTAAGATCTCGTTTTCATGTTATGCAGCCGAAGTTTCCTTTTTTCCATCGATGTACTATTTGTAAATAAGAAAGAGCACATTATTTTTCATAGAAATGTAAAGTTAATCAGAATTGACCAAATTAGCACAGTGACCATTTTCCTCTGACATCACACTCAGGGTAGAAAGCTCAACGTCACACTGCTTCCTATACATGGATTAAATCTGACAAAAGTCGTTATCATTTCACTCCCTCTTGATCGATCAGCAACTGTAAAGACAATGAATAGTGAAAATTATGAGGGACATATTTAAAGGTGGAAAAAACATATTTGATACTCATTAGCTGCTGTTGAATAACAGTTAATGTTAGCATTTAACCACTTACTTGACAACATTACCATTTGATGGTAGGAAAGTTGTAAATTTAATTTTGAAATCCAAGTCTGTCACACTGTGTTGTTGAAGAGTTTGTCTGTTGTTCCTGTCTCCAGTGATAAGCTGAGGATTCGTCAGACCCAGAGGAGACACGAGCCTCCAGCTGTCCGTATAGGCAAAAAGAAACCTGTGCAGCCTTTCTTCCCAGAACCAGGCAAAAACGCTCTCATCATCACTGGAGGCTGGCTGGTAGGTTCCATCAACACTGTTTTAAAATGATGACAAGTGATCCATTTTTGTTTTGAGGTTTTTATGATATTTGGAAATTCAGCCCTGGTGGAAAAAGATCACCCTAAATCCTTATTTTGCCACAAGTCAACATGGTAGACTGTGCTGATTTTATTCTGCTTGGATTTTCTTAGAACGAGATTCTGTATGAAAAGAAGAAGAAGCGGCGTCGCCTGCGTCTCCGTCGTCTGGGAAAACGACCGCCTCCCACCACCCCTCAGGACGGACAGCCCATGGACGACTTGGAGAAGGAGTTGAGACAGGTACAATGAAATGAATTAAACATTTAAAAGTTCAAGTATCAAAGTGAGATTTGATTGTGTTGACCGTTTTACATAATAACAAAGATGGTAATTTGTCTCTACAGATTGACTTTGTGGACATGGCCTGTGAGTGCGAGGCAGTCATCTGCTGTCGTGTCACCCCCAAGCAGAAGGCTAACGTTGTCAGTTTGGTGAAGAAGTACAAGAAAGCCGTGACACTGTCTATCGGAGATGGAGCCAACGACGTCAACATGATCAAGAGTAAGGACATGAGTGTTCTCGGCTCGCGTTAAAGGACACATTTTCTCTAGCATGCGATGTATGTTCCAGTGAACCTACTTTAAACTTCCCCGCCTTCTGTCCTTCCAGCCGCAGACATCGGTGTTGGTATCAGCGGTCAGGAGGGGATGCAGGCCGTCATGTCCAGCGACTACGCCTTCGCTCAGTTCCGTTACCTAGAGCGCCTCCTGCTGGTGCACGGACGCTGGTCCTACATCCGAATGTGCAAGTTCCTGCGCTATTTCTTCTTCAAGAACTTCGCCTTTACACTGGTCCACTTCTGGTACTCCTTCTTCAGCGGATACTCCTCACAGGTCAGCAGCACAGCAGCGTGCTAATGCCGACCACTTTATCAACACCATGTTGTTGCTGCTGTTTACATGTTTATTTATGTAAATAACTATATATGTTCTATGTCTGTGTTATAATATGTGTTATATAATGACAAAGAAACCACCTAGAAAACCTTGGATATATGTGATTGTGAAAAAGTCTAAAAGGTTTTAACATGAAAGTCTTTCGGTCAGGATGTGAGACATCCTAGATGCTGCGTTGGTTGTCCTCCACTATGACTATAATTCACCCCGACACTCAGTTTGCTCCCAATAATATCATGTGGCCTCATCCCAGCATACATCGGTTTACTTTACATACTGAATAATTGTTTCTTCCCGTCTGCAGGTCGCCTATGAAGACTGGTTCATCACTCTGTACAATCTCTGTTACAGCAGCTTACCTGTTCTACTAGTTGGACTTCTTGACCAGGTAAAAACAGCCATATTGTATTTTTGCATTTACTTTGCATAAATATTAGTCAAAAATATCCACATCCCTGTTCTTTAACTGTATATAATAAATGGCAAAGGTTATAAATAGTGAATTTGAAACTGTACAGGTTGATCTGAAAGTTAATGTATAATATAGTAGCTAAGACTCAGGTTGATGTGATTTAAACTTCTCAGGTTTGAAACTTAACCATGGACCATTCTTTACACCTTAGACCAAACTGTTCTTTAACAGATTTAATAACTAATACTGAAATATAGCCTTATTTTGCTTTTATTCTTTGACTATCTTTATGGTCCTGCTCTTTCATAGTGTCCCATGTCATGTTGCAATAAATCCCCCCAAAACTGATCCCAAACTTCTACCTTCTTTATTGTTACATTATTTATGTCAATAAAAAAATCCATTCCATTATCTTCTGCTCAATGAGAGAAAAATAAGTCATCCAGAACTCTGTTAACTGATCCTTGCTCCTCCTCCTCCTCCTCCTCCTCTCACTTCAGGATGTTAACGACAAACTGAGCCTGAAATTCCCCAAGCTCTACCTGCCTGGCCAGCAGGGGTCGCTGTTCAACTACAGGAACTTTTTCATCAGCTTGTTCCACGGCATCTTCGTCTCGCTCATCATCTTCTTTATCCCTTACGGAGCCTTCCTTCAGACCATGGGGCAAGACGGAGAAGCCCCCTCCGACTACCAGTCCTTGGCTGTCGTCACTGCCTCGTCACTCGTCTTTACTGTCAACCTGCAGGTCAGTCGCACATTAGTGTTTAGATGGTTTTTTTTTTTCAGAGGGATATTTGCAGCCCTATCAGGCATGGTATAAACTATAAGACAAGAACATGTTAATATGCTAACATTGACATGCTGATTTGAATCTGCTACAATTGAAGCTCGGATTCACCAAGGAACAATTGTTCTGAATCCTTAATGATTCAGAAATCCAGACTACATATGATACTCGAGGTTTAGAAGATGTGCATGTACGTGAGTGCCTCTGCTGACTGGTGTTATCTTCTCCGCCTCTTGTTTGTCAGATCTCTCTGGATACCGCCTACTGGACCTTCGTCAACTGCTTTGCAGTTTTGGGCAGCATAGCAATCTACTTTGGGATCATGTTTGACATCCACAGTGCTGGGATCCACGTCATCTTCCCCTCACAATTCACCTTCACCGGTCAGTAACAAACCATCACCACAGTCTCTTCAAAAGCCACATTTGGACTTGTTTCTGAACTGCAGAGTTCCACGAGTCTCCTGGACAATTCAGAACGGTGCCCTTTTTGTCTTTAGTCTTTCCAATACCAAAAAGAGCAGAACTGTGAGGGATTATTTTGTGGAGTTACAGGTTAGCTGTTGGGTCAGGGTCAGGACTGTCACATGAATTGCGAGGGAGCTGGTCCTGGATGCAACGCCCCATCAAACCCCAACCTCCTCACAACTCTTAACGTATATTATTATGTGTTTGCAGGTGCAGCATCGAACGCTCTGCGGCAGCCCTACCTGTGGTTAACCATCATCCTGACGGTGGGCATCAGCCTGCTGCCTGTCATCTGCATACAGTTCCTCCATAAAACCATTTGGCCCTCTGTAGGAGACAAGGTGAGGCCTCCATGAGTCAACATGCAGACCTGCTGCTGGACTCGCCTTAATAATCACCCATATGAGGAATTATAGATTATCAGGAAAATGTAGATGTGGCTCACACATGAGCTGCTTTTCAGCAATGATTGATGCCACCTTTCCAGCTTTAAACAGTGTCCTATGGACCTTATTTTCCTCTGAGAACAGCTTGTTTATTCATATATGGAAAAGATAAATATTTGAGTTTGTATTATTACCTCATTATATTGTAAATACTGTATTAATATTCTGAAATTGAATTTCTTCTCCAAAACTACATAGTGCCCCTTTTATCTGTCTGCAGTTCATATATCTTATGTGTTGTTACACTATATGGAATTAGAATTACTAAATCAAATTGGATAGGACAGGATGAAAATAGACGTCTAATGTTTAATCCAACTGCAATTCAAGTAAATTACTTCTTAAACAAGTCGTCATGAAATGCAATTAGTTGGAAAAGAAGTAACCGTCCTTCTTTCCCATAACGTGGAAAAAACACCAAAGCAGTGTTTCTCTAATCTCCTTATCTCCGATCGCCCCCAGGTCCAAAGAAACAGGAAGAAGTATGAGATGGAGATGCAAGAGGAGGAGAAGAAAAAGCCATCGGCCTTCCAGCGCGGCCGGCGTTCTCGCCGCTCTGCCTATGCCTTCTCTCACTCCCGTGGCTACGCCGACCTCATCTCGTCTGGGCGGAGCATTCGGCGGCGCCCGCCGGTCCGTGGCGGACCCCAGGACAGCATCAGGGAGGTTCCCCACAGAGAGGCCGAAAACATCTGATGGGGGCTGAGCAGGAGATGGAGCAGAACTGTAGCCAGAGGGGTTGTAAATATTTGGGTGCGAGGAGCAGTGGGTTTATCCCCGTCATCATCTGTGAGTCGCTGCTGTAATGGTCAACATCTCGAGCTCTGCTCAGAAGCCACAGCCTGGTCGGTGGTGAAGTGCACAGTTCCTTTGGGGTATTTAAGTGCCTTGAAAAGCTCCTAAAGTCACTTGTCCTTTAGAAATTAGAGCTACTTTTTTGCTCCAGTCTGTGATCCTGACTCCACTGCCTCTCGTCCCTCCTCTATGCACAGACTCTTGAAAACAAATGAAAAAAAAAGCTCACCGAAGAGACCTCCGTTACCGGGGTTTGAGGTCATGCAGCGACTGTGTGACTGACAATGTCGTTTGACTCAGGATTTTTTAAAATAAAAGCTTTATTTTTAGTCAGTTTGTCCCTGCACACCACTACTGTGGCTGGATATGTAACTATGTTGTTTAACATGATGCTTTTTGACATTTACGGTTTTAGCCCAGTATCTGCGGAGCACTTGATATGTTAAGTGTTTTATTAAATTAAAAATATATATATTCCAGTCAATTTATCCGTTTGCAACATGAAATCAAACCGCATCATCTGTTACTTTAGTTTATTTCTGTCCGTTGAGATGCAATCAAAACATTTTCCTTCACATTAAGACAATGGGCTAAAACTAAACATGTCAAGGTGTCCTCTTTTAATGTTTTATTATAAATAATGGCGGGATATTTCCATGCCACGTTATGCAAGGTGGTCAGATATTATAAAATGTGTCTTAATTTAAAACTAAGTTGTGAATAGTGATCTTCTGCTGTATCAAATGTCCCAAGTGTCCTTACTGATGGGTGTTGGAGTTACTAATTTGAGGGACTGCAAACATGTTTCAACCTTCAAATTTTTTACATGCCTCTTTCCAAGCTGTATCCTCATGCAAACACTCTCACAGTCTTCCTTCAACAACAGTCTCTTCATTTCTTTTCACTTTACAGAATATAAATCTAAGTGCTCCTTACTTTAAATGGGGAAAAACACACAGAAAGGTCTTGGTTCATCGTCATTTGTTGATGTCTTAGTAGTTTGTTCCTTTCTCTTTGATTTTTGCAACTTCCTGGAAGTTAAATTGCACGATCTTAAGTGGTGAAAAAGTGAGGATGTTCTGCATGTGTGTCACTGGTTGTTTACAATAAACCCCAAAATGATTTGTTTTTCCATTCCTATATTCAAATGTAGGATATCCACTAGAAAGCGCTAAGCCAAAACTGACCCATTCCTGTTCTGACTGTTACTGTCTGCAGATAATGTCTTTTTATTACTGAATGAATGACTGCAGTGGATGAGGACTGCTGTTGATTGTACCAGCAACAGTGTAGTCTCTGTCATATGATGGTATTTTATCATGTGGTTGTTAATAAAAGCCAAGGGCACATTTAGCAATCTGAAATATGTCTTTATTTTATTGCGGAGGCTCGTGCCTTTTCCTTTTATGCATGAATGTGGTGACTTTAATTCTAATCCTTACACAACCAGGATTATACAACGAAATGATTGTTGTAGCCTCCTTATGCTACTTCTGTTTTACGTTTTTTGACATGATGTTTGTCATTTAACAAATTAAGCCAAACCTTTCTGTTTCATGGTCCAGGACCATCATTGCAATGTTAACCCTGGATTACTTGCTTGGATCAACATGGCAGTGATGGTCCAGGATCAACATGACAAAATTATCCAAGGTCAACGAGGGAACACTACACTGCAATCTTGCTAAATTGATTTGATTGGGATATAAAAATCCAAATGTCCAAAATGATTGTTTATTTTAATGATGAAGTATGCTAATGCGGTAAAATTAGAGCTCTTATGTCATATTTATCCTTCAATTTTAGTGAACAATATTCTGGCTTATTGGAAAGTCTCCTTGTTAGCATAGCCTATTTAGTCAGCAAGCTAACTTGCTAATCCTGCAGTAGCTCATATAACTACAGTTCTAGGTAGATATTAGACTACAAAGAATAAATATTAGTGATCGAAAGACATAGGGCTCTATCTTTGGCACGGAGCTAAGTGGCACATGGCACTGCACAAGTTTGCTAGTTTCTGTCTGATGCATTTGTCATTTTTAAGCCCCTGTTGGGTAAGAAGCAAATGTATATGTGCCCATCTGTGCACCCCTGGGTGTGTTAGTCAGCTGTGGTTAGGTGAATTGATGGTGCTTTGCTATCTTTAAGCAGCAGAAAGCGACTCCGCCATAGACCAAACATAAAGCCGGACTAAAGTTGAGTATTTTTCCTGCTGTTTAAAGGGCACATTATTCAGATAGTCAGATGCACATCATGCACATTTCCATGCATGCAGTAAAGTGACTGCAGCAAATGTCTCGGCACATTTCAGCAGCCAAACTAAAAGCTGTAATTATAAAGTTGACAGAACAGAGGAAACAGAATTAAACTTTTATTTGATTAAAAAAAATAAATATTTTGAGACATTTCTGGTGGAACTATGGATTTATCAGGAGGTTGGCTGCTTCAATCCAAACAGTTTTACTGTATGAATCTGGACTGTGTGTGAGCCTTTGGACATGTAGAAGAACACAGAAGATTAGTAACATGAAATGCTAATCGATCCTGTCGGCCAGTCAGGAGATTTAAATAATCACTGAAGTTGCTGTTTCTTGTATGCAAATGCATACATGGATCTCTTAATAGCAAGATATACTTATTGTTTCTGTTAATGGAGGATCACTGCAGGTAATGTCTTCAATCATTTTCCTAAGGTATTTCACCCCCCTGCATCCCACCCACAACTGATCAGAATTAATTATTTATGACCTGTCCCGTCTGATCTGTGCATCACTATTACACACAGGGACTTGCAGTATCTCTCCTCCTCAGTTAAATATCAGTGCATTTGCTTGTATGCAGTTGAATGGAGTTGTTGATGGAACAGATGATTGTGAAATGGTAGGGGCAGAGGCCACGTACCTGTCCCTCCTGTATGTTTTCGCCTTTGTGCCAAATGTCATGTACAATATTATCTTTGCTCTGTGTTGTAAATGGGGCCTATAAACACAACCCAAGTCAAACCCATTCATCTTTCAGAAAGGAATCAAAGTCTCATCTGATAAGCCCTTATCTTATGCTCTTAATTGCACTGAATACCTTTCAGTCCACATATTTCAAGCCAGACATGCTTTTACTTTTCATACTTAAAGTACATTTTGTTGATGATGTTAACATACTTTTACACAAGTATTGTGTTGACTGCTGGACTCAGAGTACTTTCACACTTTGGTTTAGAACTTTTACTTAGGTAAAACTCTGAATACTTTTTCCACCATGGCTGGTACAGTTGTCTACCCCAAGTTCACACACACAAGTCAGCTTCTGAAGGATCCTCCACTAAATGGACAACACAAGAACACTACCCACCATTTGAAGCACACTTGGCTGGAGGACTCTGAACTGGGATGGTACCTGGACTCTGATGTTTTAGAAGTCCACAAGAACACAAGTACAGACGAGAACAATGTAGCTGTGGCTGCCATGCAAGGTGCCGACCAGCACATCAGGAGCAGTTTTTGGGTTCAGGATCTTGCCCAAGGACACTTGACAAGCAACCTTCAGATAACAAGATGCTGGCTCTACCCCTGAGCCACAGCTGCTCAAAGAAATGTGCATCTGTGTTATATAAAGCAACATACACTGGGGGATGGACAGACACATGGGCAAAGAGAGACATCGCTGTGAACAGGGTTTGAACCTGCGCGGGGAAACCCCATTGGAATTCAAGTCCAACGCCTTAACCACTCGGCCAAAAATGGGGCAAAAGGGACTACCCGGGAGGGGGGAAGAAGAAGGGGGGGGGGGGGGCAAACGAACACTATATCCATTTTGCTGTATGAAGGCATGTTTTGCATTACTGTTTTATTATTGTTGTGAAGCACTTTGTAAATGTATGTTTTAAAAGGTGCTATATAAATAGAGTAATAATTATTATTATTACTATTATGATGATGATGATTATTATTATTATTACACAGACAGATGTAAAAATAATATTCCGCCGACAAAAAATTAAACTTGGCACAATTAAGCATGTTTAAAACACCTGGACACATCTGTCTGCTCTGCTCAAACACATAACCAGGCTCCATTACCGGAGGGGAGAAAACGCCACAGATAGCCGATATATTACTATTCCACTGATGGACAATGACACTTGGCACAATTCTTTCACATCTTAAGGCTTTTCCCGAGAAATTGGCAGAGTTTATACGGCAAATAAACAAAGAAATAAGTTACTATTGGTCTTCTGATTCTGTCATATCACCAATATCCCCACCATCGCCACACAGTGCTAGTATATGTACAGCGACGCCATTACGGGCAGAATCTCTGTTAGCAAAACGGCTACGTAACAAGAAAGTTGAAATACAAGTTGAATTACGTGCTAACGGGACGGGAAATTAAATCGTATATTGTTTTGTCACACGGTTTAACATTCGGCTTATACATGGTGTTGCTTTTATGAGTATTAATCAAGTTTTCCAACCTTTTTTCCGTGTTTGGTGTTCGGCTGTTATGCGGTGTCAGTGAAAAACATGGCCGACATTCTAAAGAGATAACCCCGCCCCCTCCTACATCACATGACCTTTGTTAGGACTTGTTCGGAACTGTGTTTGGACCTCGTTTGAAACTCTTTGATCTCATTAGGAATGTGTTCGGACCTGTTAGGAAAATGTTAGGATGTGTTCGGAGTTTTCAACACATAACGTTGTTATGATGTAATGGGTTTTGTTTGTAGTTAGCACCTACATTATATCGGTCAGATGTTTACAGACCTGGGGCCTCATGTACTAAGACTTGCGTGGATTTCCCACTGAAACATGGCGTACGCTAGAATCCAGAAACTGTCGTACGCACAAAAAAAATCAGATGTATCAAAGTGTGCGCACGCATGGATCCAAGCACTTTTCCTTTGTACATCCCAATCAACTTAGAATTGAGCGCACATGTAGAAGTGCTAAACCCCTCCCTGTCCACGCCCCCATTTAAATATGCAAATCAATTTAAATAGGGCCTGCACCGGGGATTCCCCTCTCTGCACCGCCAGATTTACACCATGAGTAAAGGGAAGAAGCGCAACTTCATCGAGTCTGAGCTCGAAACGTTATTAAATGAAGTCGAGACACGAAGATCTGTATCATTTGGTAGCCTCTCGTCAGGGATAAACACCAAAAAAAGAAATGTGAGTGGGAGCTTGTGTGTGAGGCAGTGAACGCTGTGGGGTCGGAGCAGCGCACACTCACTGGAAAAAAAATAAATAATAATAATAATAATAATAATAATAATAATATATATATATATATATATATATATATATATATATATATATATATATATATATATATATATGCTACCTTTAGTGGGGACAAACAGAAGGACAAAACAACTTCATTACAAGGATTGACAAGACTGATCGCACTTATATTAATGACTGCAGAAGTGCGCCGTGGCTACTGCAGTGTGACATTTCCAACTTTACGCATGCGTTCATTGACACAAATACTGAACACAAGGAGACAATAAAGGGCTTGTGAGACAGCTCTGCCGCTCTATTTTCACCAGGGAAAAACAAATGCATATATTTGAATGCACGTGCCCAAATGGGCATTGTGCTGGTTTACATTCGGGGCGCAATTAAACGGATACATTATTTAATCACCGGGAAGCCACCCATCGCGCACCGTGCCAGCCTCCAGCCTGTTACCAACCATGCTATTGGTAAGAATGAACGAGTCATGCGTTGAACCAGGCCACCTTGCCACGATGTTGGTGAGCTGCATTTGCGCATCACATATTATTTGAACATTAATTGAATGAAAATGTTTCCTGTTGACACAAACAAATTTACGGACACCGGCTCTTGCTGCAAATTGCGCTTTTATGTTGGCCTGTTCAACAGCATTGTATGGGAATTTGATGTACCTGGATGACATTCTTACGATCCCAATTCAGCTCCAGTAACACTGGCCTCGGCAACCTAAAACGACTCTTGAGCCAGTTGTCGTCATTTGCCAACAGATCTTCCCGTTCTCTAAACACCCTCTCACGTCTGACATTACCATTTGCGATGTCTTCTAACAAGGCCAAGGCTGCCATTGTTAAGCCATTTTTTCATCACTTTGCGCATGCTTTTATATCCATCCATATGATTGCAAACACGTGTGTGTTAATTGTCCATTAATGTGTCTCTGATGTGCACATTACTCTGAGGACTAATTGTTTTCACATAATTAACAGTTTCCCAGCATCACCTCAACGTGTCGCCAAAGGAACAATAGCTGTAGAAACGTGCGTACGCCAGCCATGAAGCTGGCGTGGGGCACCGCACATTTCCACGGTCATTTCACTTTTGATACATCTGACCGTTGGCGTGGAAAATGACGTACGCCACGTTTTTGTGCGTACGCAACATTGATACATGAGGCCCCTGGTATTTGTATTTATGACAGTGGTTTTACACTCAGAAACTGTGGGGGGCGCAAAGTTGCAGAAATTGCCAATTTCTACATAATGTTGCTTTAATTCATTTGACAAGCTGTCATAATGTGACGTTAATAACATCAAAGTAAAATGTCACAAAGGAGTGATGTTAGAACAGTGAAGGGCAGAAAGTCTGATCACATTTTGATCATCTTAAAAAGTTAAAGCACTTATTATAAGTAAGGAACAGATCTGTAGAGCCCTGCTCCCACCATGGTCGTATATTCCAGCTGTGTGTCACAGGTCTGTTATGTCACGGCTGTTGAAAGAACTCCTGCAGAGGATACACCTGTGTACCCTCACTCATAGCTCCTCTAGCAAGCCTTCTCTCTCCTCGCTCCTCTCTGCTCAAGATGCAGTTTAGGAATTGAGAAATCCTTCAATATGGCACGCTGAGGTCGCTTTTTCAGGTCACAGGCAGAAGGACGGAGGAGAGAGGAGATGAGGAGAGAGGAGATGAAGAGATGAGGAGATGAGGAGATGAGGAGAGAGAAGATGAAGAGAGAGGAGAGAGGAGATAAGGAGATGAGGAGATGAGGAGTTACAAAATGGAGAAAAGAGAAGAGCTCAGTAAAAGAATCAGGAGTGGAGACAGATGAAAATGTCCCTGACTGGCTCCATCCTGCTTTTAAAGGAAAACAGCACTTTGGAAACAAAACCACAGAAAAATTGTCACCCTTGAAGTGAACTGTATTCTAAAAACCATTCAATGATTCTGTGTATCATCATCTGACTGCTCTCTCTGCTGATGATGCACTCAGCATCAATATGGTGGAAGAATATCATGTGTTCTGCCAGTGAAATGAATAAATGTTACTCTTTGAATAAGTCCTAAAACCTGTTCTCCTGTCCATGGTGTGATAATAAGCCCTGGAGAATATAAAGAGTTCAAAGCAAGATCACTAACAGCACCAACATTGTGTTTATTCTCCTCTTTGAGCAGGTCAAGTCACTCTTCATATTTAATGAGAGTGGTTTATGGAACAGAGCTCTTAAATCATGTCACACAGCTGCTCCAAACAAACCAAAGTGTACTAACAGGTCAGCGACTGGGTCAACACATCAAACTAAAAGTGATTTATTATCTGATCAGGGTAATCTTGGGTTGTGTATTGTGAGCAGCATTTATTTTTAAGAGGGAATGAATCCAGTCTGGTGTCTGAAACTCTTCATGTTCTAAAGAGGAGCTACACGAACACAGAGACTTGCTTGAATGACTCTTCTTCCTGGTGTGTATAAAGCACGGTAACTCCTCCCTCCTCTTCCTGCTCTCAAGTTCAGCCAATCTCATTCAGTCAATGTGTTTCCTGTTGCCAGTATGAGAAAGTGAAAGTGTTTGACATTCAGTGTGTCTGAGAGGTGAAATGGCGCTACAAGGAGTTCAGCTGGACCAGGAAAAACTCTGCTGTTCGATCTGTCTGGATCTACTGAAGGATCCAGTTGCTATTCCCTGTGGACACAGCTTCTGTATGAACTGTATTAAAAGCTACTGGGAAGAAGATGATCAGAAGAAAGTCTACAGCTGTCCTCAGTGCAGACGGACCTTCCAACCGAGGCCTGCCATGGTGAAGAACACCATGTTAGCAGATTTAGCGGAGGAGCTGAAGAAGACTGGACTCCAAGCTGCTCCAGCTGATCACTGCTATGCCGGACCTGAAGATGTGGCCTGTGATGTCTGCACTGGGAGAAAGCTTAAAGCTGTCAAGTCCTGTCTGCAGTGTCTGGTCTCTTACTGTGAGCAGCACCTCCAGCCTCACTATGAATCCCCTGCCTTTGAAAAACACAAGCTGGTGGACCCCTCCAAGAAGCTTCAGCACAACATCTGCTCTAGTCACGATGAGGTAATGAAGATTTTCTGCCGCACTGATCAGCAGTGTATCTGTTATCTCTGCTCCATGGATGAACATAAAGACCATGACACAGTCTCAGCTTCAGCAGAACGTACTAAGAGGCAGGGAGAGCTCGGAATGAGTCGACAAAACATCCAGCAGAGAATCCAGGACAGGGAGAAAGAAGTGAAGCTGCTCCAGCAGGGGGTGGAGGCTTTCAATAACTCTGCTGATAAAGCAGTGAAGAACAGTGACAAAATCTTCACTGAGCTGGTCCATCTCATTGAGAAAAGAAGCTCTGATGTGAAGCAGCAGATCAGATCCAAGCAGAAAAGTGAAGTGAGTCGAGTCAGAGAGCTTCAGGAGAAGCTGCAGCAGGAGATCACTGAACTGAGGAGGAAAGATGCTGACCTGGAGCAGCTGTCATACACAAATGATCACATCCAGTTTCTACACAGTTACCCCTCACTGTCTCAAATCAGTGAACCTACAGACTCACCCAGCATCAATATCCACCCTCTGCAGTACTTTGAGGATGTGACAGCAGCTGTGTCAGAGGTCAGAGATAAACTACAGGACATTCTGAGTGACGTATGGACCAAGATCTCACTGGCAGTGACATCAGTGGATGTTTTCCTGCCACAAGCACAGCCAAAGAGCAGAGAGGAGTTCTTAAAGTATTCATGTCAAGTCACACTGGATCCAAATACAGCAGAGACACAGCTTTTGTTGTCTGATGGGAACAGAAAAGCAACAGTGATGACAGAAGTACAGTTATATCCTCAACACCCAGACAGATTCACCAAAAGCCAGCAGGTCATGGGCAGAGAGAGTCTGACTGGACGTTGCTACTGGGAGGTGGAGTGGCAAGGGTGTTGTGACGCTGTAGCAGTCACATACAAGGATATCAGCAGAACAGGAGATGAAAGTGAATTTGGAAAAAACAACAGGTCCTGGGCGTTGGAGTGGTTTGACAACAGTTATGAATTCAGCCATAACAACATCAGCACTTCCATCTCAGGCCCTCAGTCCTCCAAAATAGGAGTGTACCTGGATCATCATGCAGGTATTCTGTCCTTCTACAGTGTCTCTGACACCATGACTCTCCTCCACAGAGTCCAGACCACCTTCACTCAGCCGCTCTATGTTGGACTGAATGTTTATGGTTATGAAAAGTCTGTTGAATTGTGTGAGCTCAAGTAGACGGGTTGAAATTCTGTGGCTATGTACATACATTCAGTGTGGGTTAAATATTAAATGAAGAATATAATGTTTTTCAGGGTTTTTCTCTTGGAATCTTTGAATTAATATTACACTTTGAACAACTCGAAGAATTTTTGAGACAATGTTAGTAAGAAACCTGATAATTCCAGAGGAGTAAAGAAAGAGAATTTGATTTATTGGAAACAGAAATGTGTTAGAAGTTTGCAGCTGTATTATTTAGAGTGAAAATATAAGGACATAGAATTAAAGTATAAATATGGTAAGCTGTTGTTAGAAAATCATTTCATTATAAATAATGGAATTTCTGGAGTTTGCAAATTTCTGAGTGTTTAATGGAAATAACCTGAATATTTTACTGGTGATAAATGAATATATAATCATATAATCACTTTTTTGTTTCATATATCTGGTGTTACTGTAATATTTGATGTTCCTTCTGTTCCACTGCATGGCCCTTAATGGAGCAGAAATAGTATTTCTAAGTAGTTGATCTGAGCCAATGTTTATTTTGCTCCAGCAGGATTTATTACTCAATCAATAAAGTGGATTTTCCTCCCAAAAACTAACAAAGTATTTCTCTTAATTTCATTCCACAAACTAGCATAACACACCTGAATGCCTGAGACTGAGTTGCATTGTTGGTAATATACTGTTGCATTGTGGGTAATATGCAGCAGGCTCCAAGGTTTTCATAAGATAAAGGATGCTTTGAATAAATAACATAATGCTCAGTCAGTGGAGACTTCTTTTAAATGTAATTGTGAATAACTTCAGCTCAACAGTCCACTTAAGTAGCTTTTCCCTGAGCACTTGTCTAAACCTGTTATCAGCAAAGTTGTGTATATGAACAATATACAAAGTCTAATATTATACACCACTGTGCCATTGTTGGTTTTTCTTTAAATAATATATTTATTAAGTTGAGCAAAGGAAATCAAGGGATTTCCATGTTGTGGGTAAGTGAACTTCCCACGTAGTCTCTTTGAACGCTCAGATCTACGTACAGTGTCCATACTTTGATCACTAAGAGCACTATCTGTTTTTTCTACAGCAACATGGTCCTTAGTGATAGCTGGCTGGTTATGATCTGTCTGAGGAGCATCGGCTAAGTCACATGAACTTGGCAAAGGAGTACCTTCTGCTCCAACAATAGTCTGCTCTTGAGAACTGTTGGAAGTGGTTAACTGTTCCTGCTCTCTCTCAATTAGTTGTTAATCCCTTTCCATTTCTGATAAGGATGCATGAGTTGAGCTTTGAAGTTCAGCTGCATCGTTTTGTGTCTCCATCTGATCAATGTGTTTTTCTGTTTCAGCACAGGGATTGTTTTCAGGTTCCTGTTCCATTGGGTTATTTTCCACAGGTTCAGAGTTGTTTAGAGTCAAATCAGGTAAGTTTCCAGTCAGGTTTGTATTTTCTTTTTCCACAGGTGAGTTCAACACATCTGCTGTTGAAGGTTCAGGTAAGTTCACAGGTAAGTTTCCTGGTTCCATTTCAGGTATACTTTTCAGATTAGGTGAGAGTTTTGTTTGAGGACCTGTTTTACTTTCAGTTGCTATTTCCCTCTCAGGCAAAGTCATACTGACAGGCTCAAGGACCCTTACCTCTGTCTCAACCATTTCAACTGGATAAAATAACAGACTGTCGTCTTCTTCTTCTGAGTCCAGCGGTCTCGGGTTGGATGGGGGTTTGTCTCGTTCTAGGCCTAATAGTGGGTCTTTTCAGGCTCTTCCTCTACTTCAGAGAGGAATCCACGTGGGAGTAATAGATCCCGGTGCAGTGTGCGTGTTGGACCATCCTGACCTTCAGGGCATACTGTATAGACAGGTAAATCTCCTGCTCTCCGCTGCACCACATAAACAGTGGTCTCCCACCGGTCAGCGAGTTTATGCTTACTGCGGAGGCGGAGATTACGAACCAGAACTCTATCTCCTATCTCCAGACTTGACTCTCTCATCCGCATGTCAAACCTTTGTTTGTTCTTGTTTTGCTGTAGATAACAAGTAGCTACCAGCTAAGTTAGTTAGCTTAACGTTATTCTTATTTGCTTACGGTACCTAAATGTGGGTGATTCGACATCTGAAAAGGGATGCAGCCTTTTCACCACATAAGCTGCTACTTTTCTGTGGCACTCTTCGACTTGCTCCGCTGACAGCTTTCCCCTTGCTGCTAGAGTGAATGGGGTGTCACGTCGTTTCTCTGCTGGTTGAAGAAACATCTCTGCTGGCTGGGGTCGCTGGCTGGTTAACGTAGCAGCAGCAGCAGCAGCAGAAGCAGCAGGCTCAGACTGGCTAACATTAGCATCACTCTGCAAGCTTTCAACAACTATGAACAGATTTGACACAGTTTTAGTAATTGGTAGTCTATAACTTTAGCTAGTCTGTTAAGAATAAGACAATCATAATTTTCATGTACCTGATTCCATTTGCAACGAGGAGTTGTTGGCTGATGGTTGACTGTCCGAAGTGGAGGAAGCGACGGGAGCAGGAGAGCGGCGCAATGAGTTAAACACTGTACACTCTTTAATTATTATACCATGCTGCAGGCGAAGGTGTTTGTCATGTTTGTTGTGCATCCTCCTTTGGCAGTAATAAGTTTGCGGTCCATGTTCAGACGAGTGATGTTCTTCTTACTAGTGGAGCACGCCGGGTGGAGTAATACAAACCCCGTAAACAAACGGAGCAAGCCGGGCGGAGTAATACAAACCCCAGAAACAAACTAGTGCGGGCATTTAGGAACTGAAAAAAAGAATCTAAATTCAAACATCTTCGTAACGGTTCCGGAACAGGACATTAGCAACCGGTTCCTATTTGGAACCGGTTCTCGGTGCCCAACCCTAGTGAGCACAGATGACTTCAACACATGTGGGAGGACAAGTTGATACACTGGTCTGTTGTCACATTGTCGCCTCCTGTATAGCAGACCATCCTTCAGTTCGAACCGACTCATCTCTCTCAGCATTAACCGAAACTCAAGTGACTCAGACTTTAGACGGGCAGGTGCTGGTTCTCCCGACTGAATCAACTTCATGATACCACTGATGCTGGGGTCTGCTTGCTGTAGTCTGGCCAACTCGGTGTCACTGTACTTAGGAAACGTGGAAAGCCCTTTAAAGGAGTCCTCTTCAAATGCAGCTGGAATAGCATCTGGATGAATAGCGAGTGACTCAATTAGACAAGGGGACAGTGATGGTTCGTCCTGTTCCACAATGTGATATTGACAAGTTGCCTTGACTACATCCACAGGAGCCAGGTGGTGTGAGGTAAACTCATGAATCCGTAAACTCTCCTCTTGAGAGCAACTGTAATCAGTCAACTCTCCATGGGGCCTTCTCGACAAGCCTGAAGTGGAGTTTCAACAGTTGTATGTTTTGATTCTTTAGCTTGTGTGAGATTGGGTGGAACTATGGCAGTTGTAGAAGGAGTCGTTAACTCCTCACTCACTGGTTGGTTAGGGTTCTCAATAGTTTCTGTTATTCTAGTTAGCTCCTCTCGTAAAATGTCCTCAAAGGACTTTCCACTCAAGTTTGGCTATGTCTTTAAGCTCAGATAGGAATGTATGAGTGACCTTAGTGCCTGCTTTACCGCTGTAGACACTAGACAGGGTTTGCACATGGTGAATGATCTTAGGGTCTGCAGAACTTGGCCTATCTAATGGTAATATGGCTTCAAATGTCTGTATTGCTTCACCTGATTCAAACTCAACAATAGCCTGTTTGTGAAATTCAGACTAAGGTCGGGTTCACACCTCAAGGTCCGTGAAAGGTCCGTTTTATGATCTCAACCAACGCGAGGATGATACATTGTTTCAATTTTGAGTCGGTCCGGTTTGTGTTCACAAAGGTCAAACTCAAACGGTCCAAAATCTGTAAACAAAACTCATGCATGCAACTCATACATCAGGTCAGTAGCCTACTGTACATCATGGAGCGTCTGCTTATTTTTACATTAGTGCTGATCTGGAGCGCTTACACGCAAACTTTAATGGACCGCGCGTACGAACGCCTCATAGAGCAGCGGGCATTAAATAATGTCTTGATCAATGCATTTCGCCGAAGATGCTATGCGATCCGACGATTGTACCGGAGTAGACAACAGGCAATAATGATGGCCTACCATGACGTAGCGGGACCAGTGAGGTAAGCAGACAATCACAAACATGTAAAAATCACAAAGTTGGCTCATCATAATTGCAGCTAGAATCCATGCATCTCCTTGAATGAATGAACGAATGAATGAATGAATGCCCCTATACTGTAGACACCCCGGCCCCCCCCCCCCCACACACACACACAAAACAGTACTTCAAAAGTTGCTCCCCTTTCATCAAGAATAAATTCTATTAGCCTACATAGAAATATAGTAATAATAGTAATATATATTATGGGCTAAAAAACAACAACATATGCCTATTTAACAATAAATTAGTGAATTAATGCATACAAGGCCCTATGGCTGTATAAAACATTAATTATATACAAAGTTGCTGGTAAAATAATATTACAATATTTTGCTGTAAATGGCTAAATCAGATGATCAAATGGGCCTAGATATTAACTAGAAGTTAAGAGTATTAACAGTATGTTTATAATATTTCATTTTTTCATTTAATATTTCATCTACCAATTGTGCCTTTCATCCCTGCCCCAGGAGCATATGGGTTCAACAACAAACCTGTCATTGGTGGCAGGATGTGAGTGAGACCTGGACTGACAGGGAATGGCTGCAAAACTTCCGTATGAGAAGGGGCACATTTATACACTTGTGTGACCTCCTGCGGCCAAGTCTCACCAGGAACAACACCCACTACCGCCAGTCTGTCCCTGTTGAGCTGCGGGTTGCAATTAGTCTGTGGAGGCTGGCCACCAACCTAGAGTTCAGGTCCCTCTCCCACCTATTTGGGGTAGGAAAGTCCACAGCCTGCATGATCACCCAAGAAGTAGTCACAGCCATCAACAACACAATGAGGCAGAACTACATAAAACCTCCATCTGCAGCTGAGCTGAGAGCCACTGTGCAAACCTTCCGGGACAAGTGGCATTTCCCACAAGTTGCTGGAGCCATTGATGGGACTCATACTGGGATCCAGGCTCCGAGTGATAGCCCTGCTGACTACTTCAACCGTAGAGGGTTCTTTTCTGTGCTACTGCAAGGTGTGGTGGATCATCGCATGATGTTCTGGGACATAAACATAGGCTACTTGTCACACCGCGGTGAGGTTGTCTCGTCTTGGGTTATTGTCTGGTCATTTCCTGTTTTATTTTGAAAATCTAACTCTCCTCTCGTTTCAGATCACTTGCCCTTCCTCTTGTGTCACCTGCCCGTCTCCCCTGATTCCTGATTGTGTCCACCTGTGTCCCATTTCCCTCATGTGTTTAAAAGTCTGCGTTCCCCTTTGTCTTGTGCCAAAGTGTCTCGTTCCATGTCCGACCACAGAAGCCTAACCATAGTCCTGTATCAAAGCCACAGCGTATTCGTGAGTTTTTGTTGTTTCCTCGTGTGAGTGATTTTCTGTTAAAGTTTCATAGTCATTAGTTCAGTTCTTTTGTCAGCCTCCTTTGTGAGTGATTTTCCGTTCATTGTGTTTATGGTTAATGTTTTGAAGCCTTTTGATTTCCTCCTTGTGAGTGATTTTGATTTTGATAGTTTTTGTACTTCGAGTTTCCTCCTTGTGAGTGATTTTGATTTTGATAGTTTTTGTACTTCGAGTTTCCTCCTTGTGAGTGATTTTGATTTTGATAAACTTTGTACTTCGAGTTTCCTCCTTAAGAGTGATTTTGATTTTGATAGCCAGTTTTCCTCCCTAGGAGTGATTTTTGTTTTAGCCAAGTTTTTTCCCTCCCGATAGACTCTCTTAGAGTAATTTTCATAGCACTATTGTTTTGAAATCACTCTCGCGAGAGCCTTGTCTAAAACTCAATAAAAACTGCTCACTGACACCTCAGCAATTGAGTCCTGTATTGAGTCTCGGCCTGACAGTACACTTTGGCCAGAATGGACTCAGCAGAGGCTGGCCAGTGGGCGGCTACGCTACAGGCTCAGGAAGCCCGCATCTCCCGTCAGGAGGATTTTCAGACGGTGATGGTGGCTCAGCTGGGTCAGCTTTCATCCCAGGTGAGGGAGTTGGCGGACCATCTGCGGCAGACAGCCCGGCCGCCCGCGGCGTCGGAGTCTCCAGCCGCTGCAGCGGCTCCGACCCAAGGTGCTCCCATGACCGGGATGGGCATCAAGTTGGCCTCCCCGGAGCGTTTCTCTGGGGAACCAGGACAATGTAGGGCTTTTCTTATCGACTGTTCGATACACTTTGAACAGCTCCCACATGCATTCAGCACAGATCGATCAAGAATAGCATTCATGATCTCCCACCTGACGGGGAGAGCCAGAGCTTGGGCCACCGCTGAGTGGGCTCGTGACTCTCCGCTTTGCTCATCCTTCACAGACTTTAAAACTGCTCTCACGAGAACATTTGACCCAGTGTCTACAGACAGAGAAAAGGCCAGGGAGCTGAGCAGACTGACACAGGGCAGGGACTCGGTGTGCGATTACGCCATCCGCTTTCGCACCCTGGCGGCGGAGAGTGGGTGGAATAACGCCGCCCTGTACGACGTGTTCCTGAAGGGGCTGGCGGCTCACATCCAGGAGCTGTTGCTGCCAGTGGATCTGCCGGCAGACCTGGACTCGCTGATCTCCCTCGCCATCCGGACAGACAACCGGGTCCGTGAGCTCCGGCAATCGCGGAGCAGCGGCCCGACGACGGAGAGGTATCCACGTTCCCCTGCCCCGGGCAGGCAGGTTCCCCGTTATTCTCCGCCCGAGCACCGCCTTCCCTTCCCCATCGCTAGGGAGGAGGAGCCCATGCAGCTGGGAAGGACGCGGCTGACCCCGGAGGAGCGACGACGACGCCAACAGGAGGGCAGCTGTTTTTACTGCGGCCAGACTGACCACCTCGTCGCCGCCTGTCCGGCCAAAAGACCCCGGGAGGTGAGTCAACCCCCAGCCACAGACCCCGCTCCGCGCGGCCTGACACCTGTTAAGGTAACGCACCATGCCACCACTATTGACATTAAAGCACTCATAGATTCCGGAGCTGACGAGAGCTTAATTGACTGGGGTTTGGCGGAGACATTGGGGTTAAAATCGGAGCCCCTGGTCAGCCCCATCAGGGCCAGAGCCCTCAACGGCAAGGAACTGTTTATGATCACGCACACTACAGAACCACTGGAACTACAGATCCAAGAACATAGGGAGTTCCTGAACTTATATTTATGTAAATCCCCCTCTCAGACTCTAGTCCTTGGAAACCCCTGGTTATGTCAACACAACCCCCACATAAACTGGAAAACAGGGACAATCATGGGATGGGGGGAAGATTGTGTGGATCACTGTAGACCTGTTTCGGTCCAGGGAAACAACATAACGTCAATTAATCATTTTTCTGTCACTTCTGCCACAGACTCTGAGACCTCCGACCTGAGCTCCGTGCCCCCCTGCTACCTCCACCTCCGTGAGGCGTTTAGCAAAACTAAGGCCATGTCACTTCCCCCACACCGGCCTTATGACTGCGCCATAGACCTGATTTCGGGCTCCCCCATTCCCAAGGGCCGGTTGTACTCCATCTCCGGGCCGGAGAGGGCAGCCATGAAGGAGTACATCGACTCATCACTGAGGGCGGGGCTTATTCGTCCTTCCTCGTCAGCAGCGGGGGCCGGATTTTTCTTTGTGGGGAAAAAGGACGGCTCTCTTAGGCCCTGTATCGATTACAGCCCCCTAAATGCTATCACTATTAAAAACTGTTACCCCCTGCCTCTCATGACATCAGTCTTCGACCAACTGCAACAAGCCAAGGTATTTACAAAACTAGATTTACGCAATGCTTACCATTTAATCAGGATCAGAGAGGGGGATGAATGGAAAACAGGGTTTAACACTCCTAGCGGCCACTATGAGTACTTGGTCATGCCTTTCGGACTCACTAATGCCCCAGCCGTGTTCCAAGCCATGATCAATGATGTGCTCCGTGACTTTTTAGACCGATTTGTCTATGTTTACTTGGATGACATTCTCATTTACTCACCAGATCTAGAAACTCACAAAAATCATGTATCTCAGGTTCTCCAACGTCTGCTAGAAAACAAGCTCTATGTTAAGGCAGAAAAAAGTGAGTTTCATGCCGACACCATCTCCTTCCTGGGCTTCATCGTAGCCCCTGGAAAGGTGCAGATGGATCCGGCTAAAGTGAGCGCTGTGGCCGAGTGGCCCACGCCTGATAGCCGCAAAAAGGTCCAGCAATTCCTCGGTTTTGCTAACTTTTATAGGCGGTTTATCAGAAGCTTCAGCGCAATAGCAGCTCCGCTCCATGCACTCACCTCTACGAAGGTGCGCTTCCTCTGGTCCCCGGAGGCGGAGGCAGCCTTCCAGCACCTCAAGACCCGCTTCACCACGGCTCCCATCCTCACGATGCCTGATCCCCAGCAGCAGTTTGTGGTCGAGGTGGACGCCTCCAACGAGGGGATTGGAGCGGTCCTGTCCCAGCGGTCTGCACAGGACGGGAAGATGCATCCCTGCGCCTTCCTGTCGCGGCGTTTGTCCCGAGCGGAGCGGAACTATGACGTCGGCAACCGGGAGCTGTTGGCGGTCAAGCTGGCCCTGGAGGAGTGGAGGCACTGGCTTGAGGGAGCTGAGCACCCGTTTATCGTCTGGACTGACCATAAAAACTTGGAATACATACGTAAAGCCAAGAGACTAAATTCTCGCCAGGCAAGGTGGGGGCTTTTTTTTAACCGCTTCTCTTTCTCCCTCTCTTACAGGCCGGGGTCCCAGAACGTCAAACCCGACGCCCTGTCACGTCTCTACGACCCCGAGCCTGTTGCCAAAGAACCAGAGCCAATCCTTCCACGAACCTGTGTGGTTGGAGCGGTAATTTGGCAGATAGAAAAGGAGGTTAAGCAGGCAAACGGTGAGAGTCCGCCACCTAGTGGGTGCCCTGAAAATCGATTGTTTGTCCCGGTTGAGCTGCGCCCACAGGTGATCCACTGGGCTCACACCTCGCTGCTTTCCTGTCATCCGGGGGTTCGGCGGACTGTGTTCGCCATCTCTCGGAGGTTCTGGTGGCGGTCCATGGAAAGAGAGGTCCAGGAGTACGTCGAGGCTTGTTCGGTCTGCGCCAGGAATAAAACGTCCTCCGGGCCACGGATGGGGCTCCTACAACCGCTCCCCATCCCCTCCAGACCATGGGCCGACATCTCCATGGACTTTGTCACGGGGCTCCCGGTCTCCCAAGGTAACACCACGGTTCTTACGGTGGTGGACAGATTTTCTAAAATGACAAGATTCATAGCCTTGCCCAAATTACCTTCAGCCAAAGAGACAGCTGAAATTATGATTAACCATGTCTTCAGAATCCACGGTTTTCCTAGGGACATCGTTTCTGACCGGGGGCCCCAGTTCATATCATGTTTCTGGAAGGAGTTTTGTCGGCTCATCGGGGCCACGGCTAGTCTCACGTCAGGCTATCACCCGGAGGCCAACGGCCAGACCGAACGGCTCAACCAACAGCTGGAAACCGGTCTCAGATGTCTGGTGTCCCAAAACCCCTCGACCTGGAGCCGGCACTTGGTCTGGGTCGAATATGCCCACAACTCCCTCCCCACCTCAGCCACAGGTTTCTCACCTTTCAAATGTGTATATGGTTACGAGCCACCTGTCTTCGCAGACCAGGAACCGGAGGTGTCGGTGCCCTCCGCCCATGCCATGATCCGCCGTTGCCGACGTATCTGGGCGGCCGTCCCATTTCCCTCATGTGTTTAAAAGTCTGCGTTCCCCTTTGTCTTGTGCCAAAGTGTCTCGTTCCATGTCCGACCACAGAAGCCTAACCATAGTCCTGTATCAAAGCCACAGCGTATTCGTGAGTTTTTGTTGTTTCCTCGTGTGAGTGATTTTCTGTTAAAGTTTCATAGTCATTAGTTCAGTTCTTTTGTCAGCCTCCTTTGTGAGTGATTTTCCGTTCATTGTGTTTATGGTTAATGTTTTGAAGCCTTTTGATTTCCTCCTTGTGAGTGATTTTGATTTTGATAGTTTTTGTACTTCGAGTTTCCTCCTTGTGAGTGATTTTGATTTTGATAGTTTTTGTACTTCGAGTTTCCTCCTTGTGAGTGATTTTGATTTTGATAAACTTTGTACTTCGAGTTTCCTCCTTAAGAGTGATTTTGATTTTGATAGCCAGTTTTCCTCCCTAGGAGTGATTTTTGTTTTAGCCAAGTTTTTTCCCTCCCGATAGACTCTCTTAGAGTAATTTTCATAGCACTATTGTTTTGAAATCACTCTCGCGAGAGCCTTGTCTAAAACTCAATAAAAACTGCTCACTGACACCTCAGCAATTGAGTCCTGTATTGAGTCTCGGCCTGACACTACTCAGGTAAAGTCCATGATGCAAGAGTATTTGCTAATTCCTCACTCTACTGCCGCGGCCAAGAAGCTGGAACCCTGTTGCCTGGATGGACAGAAACATTCGAGGGTGTGGATGTGCCTCTCCTTCTCCTGGGGGATTCTGCTTACCCTCTCCTCCCATGGCTCATGAAGCCCTTTCCTGAGGGGAGAGGCATTACACCTGAACAAGTCCAGTTCAATCATCAGCTCAGTCAGGCCAGGATGACAGTGGAGAGAGCATTTGGGAGGCTCAAGGGGAGGTGGAGGTGCCTACTCAAGAGAAATGACACACACATCACTTTTGTCAGCAGAATAATAATGGCCTGTTGTGTACTTCATAATTTTTGTGAACTACATAATGAATATTTTGATAAGGAACAGGATGTTTCTGGAAGAGTTATAGAGGCTGCTCAGACTGGAGGTGAGGATGATGCAGCAGTACAGCGGAATCAGGCCAATGCTGGCCGTGACATTAGAAATCCCCTTTGTGCCTATTTCTCTAGAGTTTAAGCTCAGGGTAGGAGGAGGAGAAGAGAGGTGAAAAGTGAGGAGAGAGGATAAGAGGTTAGGAGAGAGGAGATGTGTGGACAGAGCTCCTGGTCACATTAATAATGAGGTAGCTGCTTATCAAAGAATCAATCCAGTTAATACAATGTAACACATTGATTCACTTTTGTTTTGATTCATGATTTGGTTCATGTCGTTAGTTAACTTGTTAAAGGGAGTTCAGAATGCTTTGTTTTTGTCCAGACTGTACTCTCAACTTCATTTTGGTTGTGTGTTTGTGACTTCTAGAAATTACTGATGAATCTTCTTCACCAAACTAATTCACATCATGTTTTGATTAAACATAATGTTTATTTTGCAAAGTGCAAAAATATGAAGTTACTAGTACAATGTGCAAACAACTGCTACAGTATAAAGTAAAAACTGAGGTAGCATAATACATAGCAAATCCTTAATAAGTAAGAAAAAAAATGCTACATCATTTTGAGGTAAGACAGTGCAAAACTATTGCATTAATGTTTTGTTAAAATCCTTATCAATTTAAAGAAAATGGCAAATCTTTTAAGGAGTACTACTTACATTCAATTCAACCTTCACTGTTTCGAGGTAGCAAAGTTCAATAAGGCAGAACATTTAAATGTATGTGCTGATATTTGTACCTGAAAATAAAGCTTTTCAACATTTTCAACAGTAACTTTTCAACATGGCAGAACATTAAGCCTTTCAAACATTGGTTGTAAACTGGGGCATGTTGCCTTTGACCTCATGCTCTAACTAAAGGAAATACTTGGACCATCATTTTTTTCCTCGAGGATAACAGTCAGAGGTATGGGCTGGCACTCTTGGTTCACACATGGAGACAACCTGGGTGAAGCAGTGGGCAAAGATGTCGTCGACCTGGGTGAAGCAGTGGGCATGGCTGAGGAAGTTGGTATAGCTGGTGGAGTGGGCATGGATGGGGTGTGTAAAGGTGGAGTGAGCAGGGTTGACTGAGTGGGGAGGTGGGGCATGGACTGTGGTGACATGCCCCACATGAAATGTCAAACTTTTCCTTTTTGAATTTGTTTTGAGCAGAAAAACAAGAAAATAAGTCCTAAATTGCCCAAACTTGAGATTTTAAACCAGGATCTGAGCAGCAATGTCAAACTTTTCCTTTTTGAATTTGTTTTGAGCAGAAAAACAAGAAAATAAGTCCTAAATTGCCCAAACTTGAGATTTTAAACCAGGATCTGAGCAGCAGGGGCATGGAGTATGCTGTCTGCGTTTGCATTGACATCCAGTCAGGCTGAGGTGGGCGTGATGTTTGGCTTGTCATGGCATTTACAACAGTTCCAATGAGCTGTAGAAACATTTGATTATTTTCTTGGTTTTGCTGCTGTAAAGCCTTGAATCGCCGCTCCTCTGCCTCTTGCTGTGCCCTCAGAAAATGTTCAAATGTTGCTGACTCCTGCCGCTGGTGGCTCTGCTCAGCTTCCATCAAGGCATCAAGCTGTTTCTTTTGCTCAGCCATATATTCTTTCATTCTGCTCTCCAGACCAGTCTTTGCCTTTTTTTCCCTGGGTGTAGCTCCGGGAATGGCCCATCTCTTTCCTGTCTGCTGAGACTGGTCTGTGCTCTGCTGAGACTGGTCTGTGCTCTGCACAGGGGGCGATCCACAGTCTTTGTTGAAGTCTGCAGCTCGTTCACCTGCTGGTAAAACATATATTATAGTTTAGGTCTATGACAGTGAGATATTATGATCAGTGATTAAATGGTTGTTAAGAAGGTGAGCATACTGGTGATGTAATTACCAGGATATGGAGTGGTGTCAGTGGCGGATCTAGGATTTTTCTAAGTAAGGGGCCATTAAGGGGCCGCATTTCTCATAGAGGGGCCAAGTATTTGTACACATACATGCACAGTCCCATTTATGATAAGGTGTAAATATATCTCATCACAAACACAATTGTATGAAAAAAACTAACAGGAAAACTGAATATATCTGACAAATATAATCTATTTTTTTTTGCTTTAACATGCATAGTATACTATAATAACATCATGTTATTAAGTATTGTAAATAAACATCAATTATATACAACCAAATCACACAAACACACAATGAGAATGAACTACCTTTTCAGATTTGACCTCTATCTCACTGCTCTTGAGTGAGTGAGTGAGAATGTAATAGAGAAGAGAGTGGAGCTAGGCTCAAAATAGCATAATACAAGGGTTGTTGCTTTAACATGAATGCCACATATTACACTATAATAAAAACTGACCAAAAACAACAAAACAAAAACTGTTAAATACTATGAATAAACATCATCATTATATATACATAACCAAATCACACACACCATGAGAATGAACATTTCTATAAATGACTCTCTAAAACCTGAAGGTTTTCTGAAAATTTTTGAAAAAGTGCCAACGTTTACAAAAAATGTAATTTCTCAGGCTCTGTAACAGATAGAAAGATGAAATAAAAAACATTTGAAAGCTTACACCCTTGGCTATCATCTATAAATACACCCAGTGCAGTGAGCAGTGTCAGGCACAGGGCCAACACAGGACCTTCCATTTCAGCTGTAATGACAATAACAACAAAGATGTCAAGTTTATTTCAAATTGATGAAAGAAACCATACACTAGAGAGTCTAGTGCTATTACACTCATTTAACATTATACATATTATTATTATACATATTTTGTTAGGTTTAAAAACAGATGTCTTACATAAAGACTGCATAAAGAAAATATATGGCCGAGGTTCATCTTTCCTCTTTATTTTGATGGTGTCAACTGTACATCCACAGATGGACAGTGTATTAATTGTAGCTTTAGTTTTTACTCACTAATTATAGGGATACATGACATTAATTATATTATTTAGAATATTTCTTTACTTTGCAGTCTGTCTGCATGCACAAACACTACTGGTAACATACATTTGTGAACACAGACTACACTACAGTTTAATTCATCAAAATTAATATCAAAACACCCCTCAGCCTTACTTATATGACTGGGCAGGGTCCAGTTAACTCACTTCTAGCATAACTGTAGGCATTTCACACAGACTTAGATGGACAAATATTAAAATGACGTGCAAAACAGCTGATAACAAACGAGTGACGTTAGCATAACGTTACAACAGCTGTTTAGCTACAACAGCTAGCAACTTTACCTGCAAACAAAATAGCATTGTTAGCATTGGCTATGTTCTGAAGTTAACAGCTAACTACGTTCCTGGCAGGTCAACAGATTTAAACAGTGTTTGGTTGGAGACGTTTGGTGGATAAGGTCAACAACAAAAAAGTTTGACTTACCGGTACTTCAGGACGACTGCAGTCCAGCGGCTCAGTCTCCGTCTCAACACGGTGTGTTTACGTTGAAAATCCCGGTGATCATCTCTCTCAGTTGTGGGAAAGTGGCGGAAATATCACTGTATAACAGTTATGAATTATCTAAATTATTAAGGCTATTTGTTGTTAGGTTGTATTTATTTCATTTCGCTCTCCTTAAACTGACAGCTGCGGCCAACATGCTTCAAAACGCCCAACTTTTACTTAAAAGGCTGTTTCCACCACTCGACTTCCTTTTTCAATGTTCATTGTACAAGTCGGATAAAGAAACAAGCTGCGTTACACGTCTTACGACAATGAAATAGGAATTTCATTATACAACGTAAACAATGCAGATTCATTATACTTCATGCACGGACCCGTTTTAGGTCACTTTCGTTGTGGGTCACTTCCGTTGTAGTTCACTTCCGTTGTGGCTTTTGTATTTGTGTTGTGGCTTTTGTATTTGTGTTGTAGGTCACTTCCGTTGTAGTTCACTTCCCTTGTGGCTTTTGTATTTGTGTTGTGGCTTTTTTATTTGTGTTGTGGCTTTTGTATTTGGCCTGACACCTCTGGGCCACCGTAAAGTAGGGTGCTGTTAGGTCCATAACAACACGGTGTGCCAGACCTTTTTCCTGTGTTTCCTCACGCCCTGTGTATACTTTGTGACATAGCTTGTGGTGCTCTCAGCCATTACCCAGACCTTCACGCCCCATTTCGTGGGTTTGAGGGGAAGATATTGTCGGAAGGCAAGTCTTCCTTTGAACTTTACCATGCTCTCATCAATGGTGATAAAGCAGTTAACCTCGTAGTGCCTGGAACTGAGTGGTGAGGTAATTCAGAAACCACCTCATTTTCCACAACCTGTCGGAATGGTCCACATCACCACATTCGTTGTCCTGGAGGTGGAGATACCTGAGAATGAGAATGCATAGTCAGTTACTTTGGATGAAAACAAATATATAAAACATATATATATATATATATATATATATATATGTATGTATGTATATATATATATATATATGTATGTATATATATATATATATATATATATACATATATATATACATATATATACATATAATATGTATATATGTATATATCATGTGCATATATGTATATATATGTGTATATAATATGTATATATGTGTGAGTGTGTGTGTGTGTATATGTATATATAATTCATACATTATTCATACAGAATTATTATGCACTGTACATGTAGCTTAGACATACAGTATGTTATATTGCACTGTTTACACTTCGTCATCATCAACAACAATTATGATCATTGCAATTACATCATTTTAACAATACAGTATATAGCAGACAGTAACAGCAAGAACAAGAACGACTCTAACTGTAATTACAATAATAATGATAATAATAATAATAATAATAAGTTACCTCCAAATCATGTCAAATCTGTCCCTTGACATTGCTTGTGGAAGATTGGTCTGGAACAGCCATCTCTTCTGTCGCCAATAGTCCCTTCTCACCGGCAGCTTCATGATCCCCATTGCAATACACATCCCAATAAATGTTTTCATTTCGGTGAGTGTCACAGGTGTCCATCTGTTGGATTTTGTCCGACCCCCAGGCGGCTCGTCACCGCGGCATTGTTGTGCATATCTGTTTGTGTCAGTTACAAGATGCATGAAAAGCTCCTCAGTAAAGAGTTTTGAAAACACCTGAAATGGTGTTGCATCCTCAGGCAAGTCGATCTTCAGTCCTGGCTCGTGTGTAAAACATTTTTTTCTGCGTTGGTGGTACCGCGAGGTTTTCCACGTTTCCTGAAATTCAATCCGCCAAACTGTCGTCGTCGTCATTTTGGAACAAATAAAACATCCACTGTGCCTTGAGTAGTGGCTCTGGTGGTGGCTCATAATTCGGGTCAATACCATTTTCCTCTTCAAAGCTGTAATCAGCATCGTCAATGTCACTTCCATCACTAAAATCTCCCATCTCGTCTCTTTCGTATTTTTCTTCTCTCTCGTCTCTTTTGTCACATGAAAAGTTGTTCAAAGTGTGTGCGCACACCGGACTACCACACCCACAATGCATTTCGACATTCCCACATGTCTATTCTAGCGAATTACGATGCAGGAATTGGTTCACATGTCCGGAAAAAAAGCCCCAAACCCGGGAAACACCAGAGTGACGTCTACGTCTCTCCCGGCGTCAAAGGGAGAAACACACATGCGCCCCTGCCGGCGGAAAGGGGGTATTTACTCCCACGTCGCGTCGCCTCCCGTCGCAAATGAGTTAATGATCAAATTAGTGAGCCCTGCTGCGTCTAGACTGTCAGCCTTCACAAAGTCAAGAAAACTCTCATGTACCACCCCACCATAGAAATACCTGATGACCAGTGACCGTTGTTCCTTCTTCTGAAGGTCTTTGGTTTCGTCAGCAATTATGCTGAACACTTGACTCTGTTTTACTTCACTTATTACTTCCTCTTGTACCATTTCTGCTAAACATTCCAACATTTCATTTTGTATGTTTTTGCTGGTGTACTTGGCATTTCCATGTGCATTCATACGCTTCTCTATGAAAGAGTCATGTTTTGCTATTTCTTCTAAAATAGCTAAGAAGTTGCCCCTATTATTGGAGTCCTCAGACTCTCTGTGTCCCCTTTGGGAAATGTTCTGTGTGGCAGTTAATAACAGTACCTCTCTAATGGTTTTGATATATGCCTGGTTCTCCTTAATTTCTTTTCTCTCTCTTTGTTGATTGAATCTATTATACATGAATTTGTTTGAGTTGCCATTTCATGTTGCTTCCTGCACAGGACCCACTGCTCTATACTGGGAAATGTCTAAAGAGGAACAAATGTAAAGTATGAATGAAATGTATAACTTACTTAATTGTTAATGCCCCTTAACTTTCAACAACTGGCATTCATTAATAAAATATGAATGTTACAGAACATTTACAGAATGAAAAGGTGAGCATATCATCAGGTCCTGCTGGAGCAGAATAATTCTTTGACTGCTGCAAAGGACCCTGTGTACTGCACTGGGTGATGTCTGAAAGCAGCAAGTGAAAAATAATCAGAAATTCATAAGCATACTCTCACAATGACAAACAGTAATTATCTTCCCTGATAACTGCTTACCATCAGATCTTGCAGGAGGAGCACTGTGTGGTGTCTCTGGTGGCTGTGCAGAATGGGGGTAAGCCTCACTTTGGTCGTCTTCAGAGCCGTCCTCATCCCAGTTTGTAGCTAAAACAAAAATATGTGTCACAAATGTGTATGCAACTTGTATGCAACCCTTTTAATATGAACATGAGCTCTGAAAAAAGAAAAGCAATAGCTTTTGTATCGTTTCATAATATCATCAGACCATAATACCAGACAATAGAGTTACTGTTGTTGTTGTTGTTGCTGTGCATAGACAACTTCTGACTAGTGTTGTGACGTTCACGAACGAACCGATTCTTTTGAACGGCTCATTAACATGAACGATGGGAACCGAGTCGCAGCTGGGAACCGTTCTTTTTATATATATATATATATATATATATATATATATATATATATATATATATATATATCACTGTGTTTCACGCAGATGCACACACAAGCTCCTCCTTTGCTCCTCCCCTGAGTGGGACAGAGAACAGGAGGGAAAAAAGTTACATGGGGAGGAGCGCAGCTCAGCTGCACGGTGCTTATTAGATATGCAAATGTAGCATGACACCACCTGAGTTGTGCACGCTGCCTTTGCGTGAAAACAGAAACACGTGACTGCCCCTGCCTCGGAGAGCAGAGCAGCTGCAGCGGTCTTAATTAGGAGGAGGACAGTCAGTCTGTCGTGTGTCGTGACGTCGTGGTTTGGACAAAATGAGCCAAAGGAAACGGAGCAGCATTTGGATGCACTTTTCACTTGTGGAAGACAGTGATATGGTGCAACCTTGTGGAATATTTACAATGAATCCAGATCAGACTTTAAAATCTAGTCCACACATGTCAAATGAGGTTATAATCAATATTTCAGAATAATTCAAACTCAGATATTGGTGGGATATCTAATCCAAATCCAAATCTCACCCCATCATACCTCCCAGTGATTATTTCCAAGATAAAATGAGTTACCACCAGGCTGGCTTCTTAAAACTTAATAAATATAAAAATCAGTCAAATGAGCCAGTTTTTTGAACGGCTCTTTGAAAGGAACGGCTCACCAAGATCCGGCTCCCCTCAAAGAGCCATAAATCCCATCTCTACTTCTGACCTAGTGAAGGCTCTTCACTGCCCTGCTCTGGAACATGACCAGCCACTGGTGGACCGTCACGGTCCTCTGTTGCTCTCTCCCTGATTTTCAGGCTCTGGTACACAGGTACGTTTGGCCAAAAACCTCTGAATACCCGCCTGAGACTGGCCCTTTCTTTTCATACTCTAAGCTGCTACGGAACATTGTTTACGTTAACACAAACATGCAGAGAGAGTACTTTGATGAGCAAATTCACGTTCAGTACAAACGCCATAGACAGTGTGGTAAAGTCAAGTGAGCTAACAGTAACATGCTTATAGCTTTCTGCTGCTTCTTAATTTAGTGTTTGTCGGACTTCAGCTGGACAGCAAGCAACTAATATAATGTTCTTTCAAACATTAACAGCACAAGCTATGGACAATTGTGACTTACCAAGGATATCTTCCAAATGTCGTCAGTCGTCGGTCGGTCTTTTTTTCCGGTCTTCTCCGTCTTCTTGTTTTGGTCTTCTTCTTCTTCTTCTGTGCACGCACGGGGAGGCACAACGGCCCCCTTGTGGCATTACTGCCACCAATGGTTGAGCGTGGAATTGCATTCATTCAGATGGGGCCAATGCCCCTGTGGCCCCGCCCCTAGAACCGCCCCTGAGTGGAGTGTGTGTGCGCGTGTGTGTGCTTCCCTAAGAAATAGGTGTATAAGCATTTTCATGATATTTACAGGTGAACAGCAGCAGATTATAGGGTATGTGTTAACAGAGCAGTGTGTGTATGTGGCAATGTGCTGTGTTTGTAAGAATGAATGTGCGAATATAATGAATGAATCCAGGCATAAACTTACCACTTTTATCCGAGTCCTCAGCATTAGCCGAGGAGCCGCAGCTATCCGTATCGACCGAGGAACTGTGGCTCTCCTGGGTCAGTGATGAGCTGGTGCATGCTGTGCTCTGGGACCCCTCCTCCTCATATGACTCCGTCCACCGGATTCACCATGGGTCGTGTGTTAACCCTCAAGGCGCCAGAGTTTATTTAGGAAAACATTCCGTTTGGATTGTAAGATTTCAAAAGGCTGTAGCTTGGAAGTGGTGAGAGATAAATCCATAGTGTAAATGAGAAAAATATTCATAATGACCTAAAGTTTGTGATGGGAGTAAATTTAATCATCTAATATGCATATTGTGACGTCACCAGGTGACTGAAAGTAACTTTCAGTAAAATGATTTTTGAACATATTTACACAGAAAAAAAAAATTTATGTCATCTCATCCTCAAAATAAAGGAACAGGAGTTTGATTGGAGTAAATTTACTAATCTAATTTGTATGTCACCAGGTAAAATTCAGCAAAACGGAATTCTGAACATATTTACACAGTAGATTTTTTTTCATTTCATTTCATTTTTTCATAGATTTTTTTCATCCTCTCATCCTCAGAGTAAATGAACAGGAATCTGATAGGAGTACATTTCCTAATCTAACTTGTAAAAAGAAAAGAAAACTCTCGCCGTGGTCAGTGTGTGTTGCTTGTGTGACAGTGTGTGCAGCTGCAGCATCGTCAGTCACTCGTCTCTGACGAGCGATCGTCATCAGAGGGCAAATCGTCCCCTTCTGAATCGCGATCAGCAAAGATCTGTGCAAGCACCTCATCCGCACTGTAAAGTCTTTTGGGCATTTTGTTTTTTATTACAAAAATTGCTATCTGTCTCTCGATCTGTCCAGCACACTTCTGCCACCGCTCCGCGGCTCTCTCCTCTCCCACTCTGCCGTTTAGCCGCTGCCGCTCCGACAGCTGGTGTCAGGTTTCAAACTTTTTTTCTCAGGTATTTTGCATAGAAACACACCCCCAAATGACGTCAGGATTGAAGCTGAATCTATTGGCTATCTAGTGATAGCAAGCAGTAACAGCACAAGGCAGTAGATTTAACCCTCTAGGCGCCAAAGTCGCATTATTGCGACAGGCAACATTGCTCATTAAAACAGCCCATATCTTTAAATCTACTGCCTTGTGCTGTTACTGCTTGCTACCACTAGATAGCCAATAGATTCAGCTTCAATCCTGACGTCATTTGGGGGTGTGTTTCTATGCAAAATACCTGAGAAAAAAAAGTTTGAAACCCGACACCCGCTGTCGGAGCGGCAGCGGCTAAGCGGGCAGAGTGGGAGAGGAGAGAGCCGCGGAGCGGTGGCGGAAGTGTGCTGGACAGATCGAGAGACAGATAGCGATTTTTGTAATAAAAAACAAAATGCCCAAAAGACTTTACAGTGTGGATGAGGTGCTTGCACAGATCTTTGCTGATCGCGATTCAGAAGGGGATGATTTGCCCTCTGATGACGATCGCTCGTCAGAGACGAGTGACTGACGATGCTGCAGCTGCGCACACTGTCACACAAGCAACACACGCTGATCACGGCGAGAGTTTTCTTTTCTTTTTACAAGTTAGATTAGGAAATGTACTCCTATCAGATTCCTGTTCATTTACTCTGAGGATGAGAGGATGAAAAAAAAAAAAATCTACTGTGTAAATATGTTCAGAATTCCGTTTTACTGAATTTTACCTGGTGACATACAAATTAGATTAGTAAATTTACTCCAATCAAACTCCTGTTCCTTTATTTTGAGGATGAGATGACAATATAAATATTTTTTTTCTGTGTAAATATGTTCAAAAATCAGTTTTACTGAAAGTTACTTTCAGTCACCTGGTGACGTCACAATATGCAAATTAGATGATTAAATTTACTCCCATCACAAACTTTAGGTCATTATGAATATTTTTCTCATTTACACTATGGATTTATCTCTCACCACTTCCAAGCTACAGCCTTTTGAAATCTTACAATCCAAACGGAATATTTTCCTAAATAAACTCTGGCGCCTAGAGGGTTAAAGATATGGGCTGTTTTAATGAGCAATGTTGCCTGTCGCAATAATGCGACTTTGGCGCCTAGAGGGTTAAGAATAGTGTCAAGGTCATCATACCACACAAATTTATCTTTAACATCCGAAGAGCTACCACTTTTCTGCAGAGTGTCTCTGATTTTAATTTACTGCTGACGCAGTTTTTTTACCTTGACGCGGCACTGTTCAACTGTCCGGTTGAATCCCTTTTCTTTCATTTTTTCACTGAAAATTTTAAATACTTCTGTATCTTTATGGACCTTCTCGAGCAGCGATGAAATACTTTCAAGATGCCAAATGTCAAGCAAGCATCTAACCTCACTGTAGCTCCATGTCTGTCCCCTGCCGCCAGTCATTTTAGCTGCTGGTTGCTAACTTTACCGCTGCCAGAACCGGAAATGACGCGTAAAACGGTGCGCTTCTTGTTATTGGTGCGGATGTGGTCCACACCAGAAATAATCCGCTCTGGAGTTCGCTTGATAGCGAACTGAGACCACCTCTACGAGGCGGACCAGGGTGCAGTTGTTTGGTCCGCACCAGAGTTCGAGGCCAGCGTTCACACCGACCCAAACGAACCGCACCATGGGGCAAACGCTCCACGGTTCGGTTTAACCGGACTAAACAAGGCTGGTGGGACCGCGCCCTTAGGGTTATCAATACCAACTATCCTTGTAATTACCCCATACTGCTTTAGGTAATCAGCAATCTCCTCATCTACAGAGGTGTGAGACAGCCCACTAATGATGAGCGAGTTTGGTATTTTGATATTCTCTGTCTCAACAATCTCCATTTTTAAAGTGTATCACTCAAAACCTCTATTTAAATCTGAAGTTTTATATTTTTTGACCAGAAAAATAAACACCAATATGCAACAAAATACTGCAATTCAGATCAAAATGTTGATCTGTGACTCAAGTTACAGGTGAGATTCATGTATGACTGCAGTCTGTCCACAAAGCTCCTGGCTAGCTCGCCAAGTTTTTCCATGTAACCCACTCCTGGTTAATACACTGATAATCTAGGTTCGTAAGGAGCTAAGGGAAAGGACTGCAATAACCATACAGGAAAGTACACAGACGACAAGGTAGGTTGCAACTGAATGTTTAGTAAAGTGAACTTGCATGTGATAATTCACACATCATGAATAACAGATGAATGACAATGAAATAAAAATGGGCCCTTTAAAATAATAAATCTGGTCTGTCAAAAAGTCAATAAAGTCTGTGTGTACTGTGATCACTGTGACAGTAAAATGTCTTTCAAATCCTCCGTCTGAAGATTCCTTAATATTCAAGTGTTCAGTGTTCTTATGAATGTTCTTGGGTTATGAGTGAATGTATGGAATGGATCTCCTGAAGAAGCTCTCACTCCGTCCACAAGACCTGACCTGTTTTGTTTTACAAACAGGAATTTAACATTTGATCTAATCTATTTGTTGTAAATAACTATCACTCCAAAGCAAAACAACAATGTAACACTAAGCATAACATACAGTATAATACTTAATTATTACATTTTAAGGCCTTTCATTACACTTCAGTTCAACAACTTTGAATCTCAATCAATATCTAAACAATGCACAGTAATATTATACAATCAGCATATGTTACTGTATTCTACCGTAAAGATTATAAGCCGTATACCTGCCACATATGGCTCTGCTGACATTTGCAGTGCCCACTCTCAAGTGAAAATACAAATACAAATACATTTACATAACTCACATCTCTCACAGTAAAATGTTTAACCATTCACATCTTCAAAAGAATAACACAATAAAATGAACATGTCATGGTATTTCAATACCCCCTTCTCATATAACACTGTTAAGTTAACTAATTAGCAGCATCAACATTACCATTTTGCTTGCTTTTAGCAGCTAGGCCGCTAGCATCGACCAACTCAATAGCAGGCAGGCTACTTGACACAGCATACACGGTTAGCAACATTAGCACAACACAGCTATCTTACAGAGATCGACCAAGGAAAAACCGGGACTTTCCTCTGGAAAATGCATTGTCACAAAGCAGAAAGCAGACAGTTTTCCTGACCTCATAAACAGTACATAAAGTAGTTAGATTACTTCAACCTTAAACATATAGAGTAGTAAAATGAAACATACACATGAATGCAGCAGTAAAGAAAATCAGATATACTGGTAAAACCCTGACAGGGAACATTTTACTGCTTAGTGAGTGCTTTTACTTTTCATACTTAAAGTACATTTTGTTGATGATGTTAACATACTTTTACACAAGTAATGTGTTGACTGCTAGACTCCTACTTGTAGCAGAGTACTTTCACACTTTGGTTTTAGAACTTTTACTTCAGTAAAACTCTGAACACACAAGTCAGCTTCTGAAGGATCCTCCACTAAATGGACAACACAAGACCACTTCCCATCATTTGAAGCACACTTGGCTGGAGGACTCTGAACTGGGAAAGTACCTGGACTGTGACTGATGATTTAGAAGTCCACAAGAACACAAGTACAGACAAAAAAAATTAAAAATTTTTTTTTAATAAAGTCCTGCAGTCGTTACACATATTTTGGTGCTGACTGTGATAAAAAGTCAAATGTACTGTCAAATGATTTAGTTATCAGTCAGACTGTCAAGACAACATCAGATTATTACTGGGACACTTGAAGAGAACAGAACAGGGCTTCATTCCATTGTAACAGCTGTGAAAAAGGCCTGTAGCTGTCACCGAGGGAAAACTAATCCAAGGGCGACACCTGGTGGTGAGAAATGACACCAAAACAAATTCAACAAAGGTAAACAGTCTCCACTTGTCATTTCTCAGTTTGTACATCCTCAGTTCCCTCTCCCTCCCTCCTCGTGTCAATCCCTTCCCCCTGAGATGTGAGCAGAGGACGCAAGGAAGAGACACGAGGAGAGAGAAGTTAAGGTGACAGGCATTTAACAAAATGAGACGTCTCTGCTTCAGAGCTGAATTTGAATTAAATTTGAGTTGTGGCACAGCTGCATCATCTGTCCATTGTTTTGTCATAGTCTTCTGCTGTATTTTATAATCTCTGTTAGATGAGCGCAGATAACGGTGTTCACAGCAATTTATACGTTTACTTTTGAAGTGATATTATGTAACTTTTTAACCTTAAAATAACAGCTTCAAAATCATGTTGATGCTACAGTGTCTTGTAACAGGGTGAATGGTGTCTCTGGCACTTGTTTCTGCTCTATGTACATTTAGCAGACGCTTTTGTCCAAAGCGACTTACAGTAATTCAACGTCCATTCATACACTATAGCCACCGCCATGGTGGCTGCACATCAGGAGCAGTTTGGGGTTCAGTATCAAGGACACTTGACCAGCGACCTTCAGACTAACAAGACGCTGGCTCTACGCCCAAAGAAATGTGCATCTTTGACTGTATTATATTAAGCAATATACAGTTGGGGGGTGGACATATACAGACACATGAGTAAAGAGAGACATCGCTGTGAGCAGGGTTTGAACCTGCGCGGGGAAACCCCATTGGATTTCAAGTCCAACGCCTTAACCACTCGGCCATCACAGCTTATATAACTTTAGTGAGAGGGTAGGATCACAGGGTTACATACATGTTTACTTCAACATACAAGTTTTCAACACATAACGTTGTTATGATGTAATGGGTTTTGTTTGTAGTTAGCACCTACATTATGTCTGTCAGATGTTTACAGACCTGGTATTTGTATTTATGACAGTGGTGTTACACTCAGAAACTGTGGGGGACGCCAAAATGCACAAATTGCCAATTTCTACATAATGTTGCTTTAATTCATTTGACAAGCTGTCATAATGTGACGTTAATAACATCAAAGTAAAATGTCATAAAGGAGTGATGTTAGAACAGTGAAGGGCAGAAAGTCTGATCACATTTTGATCATCTTAAAAAAGTTAAAGCACTTATTATAACTAAGGAACAGATCTGTAGAGCCCTGCTCCCACCATGGTCTGTATATTCCAGCTGTGTGTCACAGGTCTGTTATGTCACGGCTGTTGAAAAACTCCTGCAGAGGATACACCTGTGTACCCTCACTCATAGCTCCTCCAGCAAGCCTTCTCTCTCCTCGCTCCTCTCTGCTCAAGATGCCATTCAGGAATTGAGAAATCCTTCAATATGGCACGCTGAGGTCGCTTTTCCAGGTCACAGGCAGAAGGACGGAGGAGAGAGGAGATGAGGAGAGAGGAGAGAGGAGATGAGGAGAGAGGAGATGAGGAGAGAGGAGAGAGGAGATGAGGAGATGAGAAGATGAGGAGAGAGGAGAGAGGAGATGAGGAGGTACAAAATGGAAAAAAGAGAAGAGCTCAGTAAAAGAATCAGGAGTGGAGACAGATGAAAATGTCCCTGACTGGTTCCTTCCTGCTTTTTAAAGGAAAACAGCACTTTGGAAACAAAACCACAGAAAAATTGTCACCCTTGAAGTGAACTGTATTCTAAAGACCATTAAGTGATTCTGTGTTTTATCATCTGACTGCTCTCTCTGCTGATGATGCACTCAGCATCAATATGGTGGAAGAATATCATGTGTTCTGCCAGTGAAATGAATAAATGTTACTCTCTGAATAAGTCCTAAAACCTGTTCTCCTGTCCATGGAGTGATAATAAGCCCTGGAGGATACAAAGAGTTCAAAGCAAGATCACTAACAGCACCAACATTGTTTTTATTCTTCTCTTTGAGCAGGTCAAGTCACTCTTCATATTTAATGAGAGTGGTTTATGGAACAGAACTCTTAAATCATGTCACACAGCTGCTCCAAACAAACCAAAGTGTACTAACAGGTCAGTGGACTGGGTCAACACATCAAACTAAAAGTGATTTATTATCTGATCAGGGTAATCTTGGGTTGTGTATTGTGAGCAGTATTATTTTTAAGAGGGAATGAATCCAGTCTGGTGTCTGAAACTCTTCATGTTCTAAAGAGGAGCTACACGAACACAGAGACTTGCTTGAATGACTCTTCTTCCTGGTGTGTATAAAGCACGGTAACTCCTCCCTCCTCTTCCTGCTCTCAAGTTCAGCCAATCCCATTCAGTCAACGTGTTTCCTGTTGCCAGTATGAGAAAGTGAAAGTGTTTGACATTCAGTGTGTCTGAGAGGTGAAATGGCGCAACGAGGAGTTCAGCTGGACCGGGAAAAACTCTGCTGTTCGATCTGTCTGGATCTACTGAAGGATCCAGTTGCTATTCCCTGTGGACACAGCTTCTGTATGAACTGTATTAAAAGCTACTGGGAAGAAGATGATCAGAAGAAAGTCTACAGCTGTCCTCAGTGCAGACAGACCTTCCAACCGAGGCCTGCCCTGGTGAAAAACACCATGTTAGCAGATTTAGTGGAGGAGCTGAAGAAGACTGGACTCCAAGCTGCTCCAGCTGATCACTGCTATGCCGGACCTGAAGATGTGGCCTGTGATTTCTGCACTGGGAGAAAGCTTAAAGCTGTCAAGTCCTGTCTGCAGTGTCTGGTCTCTTACTGTGAGCAGCACCTCCAGCCTCACTATGAATCCCCTGCCTTTGAAAAACACAAGCTGGTGGACCCCTCCAAGAAGCTTCAGCACAACATCTGCTCTAGTCACGATGAGGTAATGAAGATTTTCTGCCGCACTGATCAGCAGTGTATCTGTTATCTCTGCTCCATGGATGAACATAAAGGCCATGACACAGTCTCAGCTTCAGCAGAACGTACTAAGAGGCAGGGAGAGCTCGGAACGAGTCGACAAAACATCCAGCAGAGAATCCAGGAGAGAGAGAAAGAAGTGAAGCTGCTCCAGCAGGGGGTGGAGGCTGTCAATCACTCTGCTGATAAAGCAGTGAAGAACAGCGAGAAAATCTTCACTGAGCTGATCCATCTCATTGAGAAAAGAAGCTCTGATGTGAAGCAGCAGATCAGATCCAAGCAGAAAAGTGAAGTGAATCGAGTCAAAGAGCTTCAGGAGAAGCTGCAGCAGGAGATCACTGAACTGAGGAGGAAAGACGCTGACCTGGAGCAGCTGTCATACACAAATGATCACATCCAGTTTCTACACAGTTACCCCTCACTGTCTCAAATCAGTGAACCTACAGACTCACCCAGCATCAATATCCACCCTCTGCAGTACTTTGAGGATGTGACAGCAGCTGTGTCAGAGGTCAGAGATAAACTACAGGACATTCTGAGTGACGTATGGACCAAGATCTCACTGGCAGTGACATCAGTGGATGTTTTCCTGCCACAAGCAGAGCCAAAGAGCAGAGAGGAGTTCTTAAAGTATTCATGTCAAATCACACTGGATCCAAACACAGCACACACACGGCTGTTATTATCTGAAGGGAACAGAAAAGCAACAGTGATGACAGAAGTACAGTTATATCCTCAACACCCAGACAGATTCACCAAAAGGCAGCAAGTCATGGGCAGAGAGAGTCTGACTGGACGTTGCTACTGGGAGGTGGAGCGTAGTATGTATAAGGATTCTGTAGCAGTCACATACAAGGATATCAGCAGAACAGGAGATGAAAGTGAATTTGGAAAAAATGACAGGTCCTGGGCGTTAGAGTATTCCCGCAAGAGTTATAAATTCAGCCATAACAACATCAGCACTTCCATCTCAGGCCCTCAGTCCTCCAAAATAGGAGTGTACCTGGATCATCATGGAGGTATTCTGTCCTTCTACAGTGTCTCTGACACCATGACTCTCCTCCACAGAGTCCAGACCACCTTCACTCAGCCGCTCTATGTTGGACTCAGTGTTTATGGTTATGAAAAGTCTGTTGAATTGTGTGAGCTCAAGTAGACGGGTTGAAATTCTGTGGCTATGTACATACATTCAGTGTGGGTTAAATATTAAATGAAGAATATAATGTTTTTCAGGGTTTTTCTCTTGGAATCTATGATTTATTATTACACTTTCAACAACTCGAAGAATTTTTGAGACAATGTTAGTAAGAAACCTGATAATTCCAGAGGAGTAAAGAAAGAGGATTTGATTTATTGGAAACAGAAATGTGTTAGAAGTTTGCAGCTGTATTATTTAGAGTGAAAATATAAGGACATAGAATTAAAGTATAAATATGGTAAGCTGTTGTTAGAAAATCATTTCATTATAAATAATGGATTTCTGGAGTTTGCACATTTCCAAGTGTTTAATGGAAATAACCTGAATATTTTACCAGTGATACATTAATATATATTCATATAAAAACTTTTATGTTTCATATATCTGGTGTTACTGTAATATTTGATGTTCCTTCTGTTCCACTGCATGGCCCTTAATGGAGCAGAAATAGTATTTCTAAGTAGTTGATCTGAGCTAATGTTTATTTTGTTCCTGTCACTCTGAATGTTTTCAGGAAAAGAAGTAAAGATGTATGATTATTATTACTACAGTGATAATCACCTGGACACTGTTTCATTTCCTCCACAGTGCTGACACACTGGTTTAACACATTGATTGTGGATGAAATGAATGGACACACTGAAGCAGGATTTATTACTCAATCAATAAAGTGGATTTTTTCTCTCAAAAACTCATAAAGTATTTCTCTTAATTTCATTCCACAAACTGTCACTAGCATAACACACCTGAATTTCAGAATGAACCGCCTGAGACTAAGTTGCATTGTTGGTAATATACAGTTGCATTGTGGGTAATATGCAGCAGGCTCCAAGGTTTTCATAAGATAAAGAATGCTTTGAATAAATAACATAATGCTCAATCAGTGGAGAACTCTTTTAAATGTAATTGAGAATAACTCAGCTCAACAGTCCACTTAAGTAGCTTTTCCCTGAGCACTTGTCTAAACCTGTTATCAGCACAGTCATGTATATTATTAATATATAAAGTCTAATATTATACACCACTGTGCCATTGTTTGTTTTCAGTTTTATAATGTATTTATTAAATACCACATGATCTTTATATGTAAATGATTGTGCTTAACTTGAGCATTCACTGTTTATACAACTGTATACTTCTACTCCTCTACATTTTGAAGGTAAATATTGTACTTTTTTTTTAAAGATTATTTTTATATTTGGTCATTCTGCTTTTTCATGACAGTGACAGCTGAAGAGAGACAGGAAAGGCAAAGAGAGAGAGAGAAGGGATGACATGTAGTACTTACTCTACCAAGTGACTCAAATATTGTACTTTATACTTCCCTACATTCATCTGACAGCTTTAGTTTCTGGTTACTTTTCAGATTTTAAAGGGCTTTACGTTTTTTCACATATGTAGTAGTACTCATCAAGATCTGTAAACACACTGAACGTGTAAAATTGGTGGAGTTACCCTTTAAATTGCTCATCAATGAAGTGTGCCTTTGGCGTGCAGTCTTGATCTGGTATGGCCGGCAGCTTATGGTGGCTAATGTCAGCTGACGTTAGATATCTGTTGGTGTGTGACATTGTTAATTGTAATTGTTATATGTAAATGTAATCAGTGTTACAATACTTTTTACTTTTTAGCAGTGGTGGAAAGAGTACTGACAATCTGTACTCAATTACGAGTACAGTTACATTACTGAAATATTACTCACTGGCCCGCTGTAGAGTTTTGTCAAGGTTTTCATTGGCCTGTTTGTGATCGGATAGCCCTATTGGCTATAATAATGCAGATGAAGAGTTTAGGTATTAACTCAATTGTGCTCAGTACTCAATTATGATTTTAAAAATAACTAAGTACATTACACGGTGTAATGTATACTTAAATACCAGTAAAGCTGCAGACTTGAAAAATGTTTATGAAACTACAAATACTAGTACTAGTTTCACAGTGAACTGCAGTTGGCCTACTGTGTTTTTAAATGAAGTAGAGCTGATTGGAGCCTCTGGGTGTCACTGCAGGACTGTGTGTCTCTCTCTGCTCTGCTCTGATTAGTTTGACTCCAGTGAAAAAATCAGTGTGTAGTTCAGCTGCAGGAACAGACGATGGCAGCTAACATGGCACCGAAACATCTGAACAGGTTTCAACACTCATATTTTCCCATATATTTCTCTATCTATTCTGTATTTGATTTTCCCCATAATCTGATTTTTGTTCATTAATTCTACCTCATTGACATTTTTGTTTTTGGACATGCATCTGGGCAAAACCATACTGAACAAATCACATGGTTCATGATATCTGTATTTGTTTCATTCATAGCTTTAAATGAATCTTTACCCCTTGTCAAACCAACTCAGTTTCTTCTTATTTTTGTTTGTGCTTATTTATTTTATTAAATGTGCAAAATAAAATAATATATAGTACATACTGGGTGGAGTTGCGTGGGTGTTACGACTCTGTCGCAGTCACATACAAGGATATCAGCAGAACAGGAGATGAAAGTGTATTTGGAAAAAATGACAGGATTATACTTTCACCAGTTATAAATTCAGCCATAACAACATCAGCACCGCCATCTCAGGTATTAGGTCTTCCAAAATAGGAGTGTACCTGGATCATCCTGCAGGTATTCTGTCCTTCTACAGTGTCTCTGACACCATGACTCTCCTCCACAGAGTCCAGACCACCTTCACTCAGCCGCTCTTTGCTGTTCTGGTGAATTGTGTCAGCTCAAGTAGACAGATTTGCAGGTTTTGTCTTCTTTAATTCTTTGAAATACTATTAAATAATTTTGGACAATTTTTCAGATATTGTTCGTATAGTAAGGAACGTTTAAATTCTAGAAGAGAACAGAAAGGGGACTCAATGTATTGGGAAAAAAATATTCATGTGTAAAAAATGACATTCTTTTTCTTTTAGGATAAAATTATGAGGAAAGACAATCAAACAAAAAATGTGGGTAGTAAACTATTGTGAGAAAACTGTCAACTGTCAGGTTATTACAAGCACAACAAACACCTGCAGTGTCAAAATCAGTAAATGAAGAAACACAATACATTTAATGGAACATTTCAAAATGGACTCCTGGACTTTGTGAGATTATAGTATATTTGGTAGGGATAGTACCATATATATACATATATATATATGTATATATATATATACATATATATATATATTTATATTTATATATATATATATATATTTATATTTACACACACACACACACACACACACACACACACACACACACACACACACACACACACACACACACACAATAGTTGTTTATTTTGTCATTTGTTATTTTGTTCCTGTCAGTCTGAATGTTTAAAAAATGTAGCAAAGATGTATGATTATTATTAATATACTGATAATCACTCCACAGTGCTGACACACTGGTTTAACAGATTGATTGTGGATGAAATGAATGGACGCACTGAAGCAGGATTAAATTATTGGATCAATCAACAAAGTGGATTTTTCTCTCAAAAACTAATAAAGTATTTCTCATGATTTCATTCCAGAAACTCTGTCACTGGCATAACACACCTGAATTTCAGAATGCAGAGTTGCATTGTGGGTAGTATACAGTAGGTGCCTAGTATTCACAAGAATGGAGGAATAAAAAACACAATATCTTTGGTTCTGCTGCATCAATTTGAATCATAAAACAAGAACTCAGCTGTGAGTCTGATGATGTAATTGTTGTAGATGAGCTGAGCTCAACAGTGTTCAGGAGCTTTTTCAGAGCACCTGTCTACACTTCTCATCACCACTGTCATGAATATTCACAGTATATAAAGTCTAATATTATACACTACTGTGCCATTGTTGGTTTGTCTTTAAATAATATATTTATTAAGTATCACATGATCTTTACATATAACAAGCCAGAGATGCACAGAGGCAGCACTACTGTACCATACTGTACTGTACTTGTTTAATATAAACCTTAGCTTCAGTGACTTCAGACTAACCAGTGTGGCTGACAGGCAGGTTCATCCTGTACAGGTCACCCATCAATAACAGTGCTATGGTTAATTTCTCAGTTATGAGCCTGGCTTGTTCTCCCTGCCATTGCCACTGGCTGTCATCAAATGTATCAGTGGTGGAATGTAATCAAGTACTGTACTCAAGTACAGATTTAAGGTAGGCCTACTTGTACTTTACATGAGTGTTTTCATTTTATGCTACTTTATTTTTCTACTCCAGTACTTTCTGGGGGGAATATTCAAATCTTTTCAAGATGATTATTATTATTATTATTATTATTATTATTATTATTATTATTATTATTATTATTATTATCTGGCACCTGTGCTTTATTATGACAGTGACATCTGCAGAAAAATAGGAAGGGAAAGGGAGAAAGAGAAAGAGGGGATGATGTGCAGCAAAGGGCCCTGGTTGGAACTGAACCCGGCCCATGTGTTAAGGGCTCGGCTCTGATCCGGAAACCACCGGGGCACCCATATGTTCTACTTTCTACTTCACTACATTTCTGTGACAGCTTTAGTTATCAGTTACTTTTCAGATAACCCTTCATACCCTTCCTGTCTAGTGAAAACCAAGTGTCTTCTGATGTGCTGATTAATGTTTGTGAAGATCTAGAGGATGAAGTGCTCCTCTATGTGTTGAGAACATTTTCGTCCCTCTCAATCCAAATAAACTCTTTAAGGCCTCTATGTTGAGCTGGAAAATGCATCGTCACAAAGCTGAAAACAGGCTGTTTTCCTGACCTCATGAACAGCACATAAAGTAGTTAGATTACTTCAACCTAAAACATATGGAGTAGTAAAATGAAACATACACATGAATGCAGCAGTAAAGAAAATCAGATATACTGGTAAAACCCTGACAGGGAACATTTTACTGCTCAGTGAGTGCTTTTACTTTTCATACTTAAAGTACATTTTGTTGATGATGTTAACATACTTTTACACAAGTAATGTGTTGACTGCTGGACTCAGAGTACTTTCACACTTTGGTTTAGAACTTTTACTTCAGTAAAACTCTGAATACTTTTTCCACCATGGCTGGTACAGTTGTCTACCCCAAGTTCACACACACAAGTCAGCTGGATCATAGTCTGGTCGTTGGCTGGAGGACTCTGAACTGGGATGGTACCTGGACTGTGACTGATGTTTTAGAAGTCCACAAGAACACAAGTACAGACGAGAACAATGTTATAAAGTCCTGCAGTCAAAGTCAAATTTAATGATCAAATGATTTAGTTATCAGTCAGACTGTCAAGACAAGATCAGATTATTCCTGGGACACTTGAAGAGAACAGAGCAGGGCTTTATTTCACTGTAACATCTGTGAAAAAGGCCTGTAGCTGTCACCGAGGAAAAACTAATCCAAGGGCGACACCTGGTGGTGAGAAATGACACCAAAACAAATTCAACAAAGGTAAACAGTCTCCACTTGTCATTTCTCAGTTTGTGCGTCCTCAGTTCCCTCTCCATCCCTCCTCGTGTCACAGTCCCTTCCTCATGAGATGTGAGCAGAGGACGCAAGGAAGAGACACGAGGAGAGAGAAGTTAAGGTGACAGGCATTTAACAAAATGAGACGTCTCTGCTTCAGAGCTGAATTTGAATTAAGTATGAGTTGTGGCACAGCTGCATCATTTGTCCATCTGTATGATATTAAGGAACATACAGTTGGGAATGGACATATACAGACACATGGGCAAAGAGAGACATCGCTTTGAGCAGGGTTTGAACCTGCGCGGGGAAACCCCATTGGATTTCAAGTCCAACGCCTTAACCATTCGGCCATCACAGCTTATGTACCTTCACTGAGAGGGTAGGACCAGAGCGTTACATACATGTTTACTTCAACATACAAGTTTTCAACACATAACGTTGTTATGATGTCATGAGTTTTGTTTGTAGTCAGCATCTACATTATGTCTGTCAGATGTTTACAGACCTGGGATTTGTATTTATGACAGTGGTGTTATACTCAGAAACTTTGGGGGACGCCAAAATGCACAAATTGCCAATTTCTACATAATGTTGCTTTAATTCATTTGACAAGCTGTCATAATGTGACGTTAATAACATCAAAGTAAAATGTCACTAAGGAGTGATGTTAGAACAGTGAAGGGCAGAAAGTCTGATCACATTTTGATCATCTTAAAAAGTTAAAGCACTTATTATAAGTAAGGAACAGATCTGTAGAGCCCTGCTCCCACCATGGTCTGTATATTCCAGCTGTGTGTCACAGGTCTGTTATGTCACGGCTGTTGAAAAACTCCTGCAGAGGATACACCTGTGTACCCTCACTCATAGCTCCTCTAGCAAGCCTTCTCTCTCCTCGCTCCTCTCTGCTCAAGATGCAGTTTAGGAATTGAGAAATCCTTCAATATGGCACGCTGAGGTCGATTTTCCAGATCACAGGCAGAAGGACAGAGGAGAGAGGAAATGAGGAGATGAGGAGATGAAGAGATGAGGAGGTACAAAATGGAGAAAAGAGAAGAGCTCAGTAAGAGTCAGGAGTGGAGACAGATGAAAATGTCCCTGACTGGCTCCTTCCTGCTTTTTAAAGGAAAACAGCACTTTGGAATCAAAACCACAGAAAAATTGTCACCCTTGAAGTGAACTGTATTCTAAAAACCATTAAGTGATTCTGTGTTTCATCATCTGACTGCTCTCTCTGCTGATGATGCACTCAGCATCAATATGGTGGAAGAATATCATGTGTTCTGCCAGTGAAATGAATAAATGTTACTCTTTGAATAAGTCCTAAAACCTGTTCTCCTGTCCATGGTGTGATAATAAGCCCTGGAGGATATAAAGAGTGCAAAGCAAGATCACTAACAGCACCAACATTGTTTTTATTCTTCTCTTTGAGCAGGTTAAGTCACTCTTCATATTTAATGAAAGTGGTTTATGGAACAGAGCTCTTAAATCATGTCACACAGCTGCTCCAAACAAACCAAAGTGTACTAACAGGTCAGTGGACTGGGTCAACACATCAAACTAAAAGTGATTTATTATCTGATCAGGGTGATCTTGGGCTGTGTATTGTGAGCAGTATTATTTTTAAGAGGGAATGAATCCAGTCTGGTGTCTGAAACTCTTCATGTTCTAAAGAGGAGCTACACGAACACAGAGACTTGCTTGAATGACTCTTCTTCCTGGTGTGTATAAAGCACAGTAACTCCTCCCTCCTCTTCCTGCTCTCAACTTCAGCCAATCCCATTCAGTCAACGTGTTTCCTGTTGCCAGTATGACAAAGTGAAAGTGTTTGACATTCAGTGTGTCTCAGAGGTGAAATGGCGCAACGAGGAGTTCAGCTGGACCAGGAAAAACTCTGCTGTTCGATCTGTCTGGATCTACTGAAGGATCCAGTGACTATTCCCTGTGGACACAGCTTCTGTATGAACTGTATTAAAAGCTACTGGGAAGAAGATGATCAGAAGAAAGTCTACAGCTGTCCTCAGTGCAGACAGACCTTCCAACCGAGGCCTGCCCTGGTGAAAAACACCATGTTAGCAGATTTAGCAGAGGAGCTGAAGAAGACTGGACTCCAAGCTGCTCCAGCTGATCACTGCTATGCCGGACCTGAAGATGTGGCCTGTGATGTCTGTACTGGGAGAAAGCTTAAAGCTGTCAAGTCCTGTCTGCAGTGTCTGGTCTCTTACTGTGAGCAGCACCTCCAGCCTCACTATGAATCCCCTGCCTTTGAAAAACACAAGCTGGTGGACCCCTCCAAGAAGCTTCAGCACAACATCTGCTCTAGTCACGATGAGGTGATGAAGATTTTCTGCCGCACTGATCAGCAGTGTATCTGTTATCTCTGCTCCATGGATGAACACAAAGGCCATGACACAGTCTCAGCTTCAGCAGAACGTACTAAGAGGCAGGGAGAGCTCGGAACGAGTCGACAAAACATCCAGCAGAGAATCCAGGACAGAGAGAAAGAAGTGAAGCTGCTCCAGCAGGGGGTGGAGGCTGTCAATCACTCTGCTGATAAAGCAGTGAAGAACAGCGACAAGATGTTCACTGAGCTGGTCCATCTCATTGAGAAAAGAAGCCCTGATGTGAAGCAGCAGATCAGATCCAAGCAGAAAAGTGAAGTGAGTCGAGTCAAAGAGCTTCAGGAGAAGCTGCAGCAGGAGATCACTGAACTGAGGAGGAAAGATGCTGACCTGGAGCAGCTGTCATACACAAATGATCACATCCAGTTTCTACACAGTTACCCCTCACTGTCTCAAATCAGTGAACCTACAGACTCACCCAGCATCAATATCCACCCTCTGCAGTACTTTGAGGATGTGACAGCAGCTGTGTCAGAGGTCAGAGATAAACTACAGGACATTCTGAGTGACGTATGGACCAAGATCTCACTGGCAGTGACATCAGTGGATGTTTTCCTGCCACAAGCAGAGCCAAAGAGCAGAGAGGAGTTCTTAAAGTATTCATGTCAAATCACACTGGATCCAAACACAGCACACACACAGCTGTTATTATCTGAAGGGAACAGAAAAGCAACAGTGATGATGGAAGAACAGTTATATCCTCAACACCCAGACAGATTCACCAGAATCCAGCAGGTCATGGGCAGAGAGAGTCTGACTGGACGTTGCTACTGGGAGGTGGAGTGGCAAGGGTGTTGTGACGCTGTAGCAGTCACATACAAGGATATCAGCAGAACAGGAGATGAAAGTGAATTTGGAAAAAACAACAGGTCCTGGGCGTTAGAGTGGTTTGACAACAGTTATGAATTCAGACATAACAACATCAGCACTTCCATCTCAGGCCCTCAGTCCTCCAAAATAGGAGTGTACCTGGATCATCATGCAGGTATTCTGTCCTTCTACAGTGTCTCTGACACCATGACTCTCCTCCACAGAGTCCAGACCACCTTCACTCAGCCGCTCTATGTTGGACTCAGTGTTTATGGTTATGAAAAGTCTATTGAATTGTGTGAGCTCAAGTAGACGGGTTGAAATTCTGTGGCTAAGTACATACATTCAGTGTGGGTTAAATATTAAATGAAGAATATAATGTTTTTTCAGGGTTTTTCTCTTGGAATCTGTGAATTAATATTACACTTTCAACAGCTTGAAGAATTTTTGAGACAATGTTAGTAAGAAACCTGATAATTCCAGAGGAGTAAATAAAGAGGATTTGATTTATTGGAAACAGAAATGTGTTAGAAGTTTGCAGCTGTATTATTTAGAGTGAAAATATAAGGACATAGAATTAAAGTATAAATATGGTAAGCTGTTGTTAGAAAATCATTTCATTATAAATAATGGAGTTCTGGAGTTTGCAAATTTCCGTGTGTTTGAAGGGAAATAACCTGAATATTTTACTGGTGATAAATGAATATATAATCATATAATGACTATTTTGTTTCATATATCTGGTGTTACTGTAATATTTGATGTTCCTTCTGTTCCACTGCATGGCCCTTAATGGAGCAGAAATAGTATTTCTAAGTAGTTGATCTGAGCTAATGTTTATTTTGTTCCTGTCACTCTGAATGTTTTCAGGAAAAGAAGTAAAGATGTATGATTATTATTACTACAGTGATAATCACCTGGACACTGTTTCATTTCCTCCACAGTGCTGACACACTGGTTTGTGTGTGTATTTTTCTCTCAAAAACTAATAAAGTATTTCTTATGATTTTATTCCAGAAACTGTCACTAACTGCCTAAGACTGAGTTGCATTGGGGGTAATATACAGTTGCATTGTGGGTAATATACAGCAGACTCCAAGGTTTTCATTAGATAAAGAATGCTTTGAATAAATAACATAATGCTCAATCAGTGGAGACTTCTTTTAAATGTAATTGTGTATAACTTCAGCTCAACAGTCCACTTAAGTAGCTTTTCCCTGAGCACTTGTTTAAAACCTGTTATCAGCACATGTGTGCATATTAACAATATATAAAGTCCAATATCATGCACCACTGTGCCATTGTTGGTTTTCATTTATACAACTGTATACTTCTACTCCTCTGCATTTTGAAGGCAAATATTATACAATTTTTTTAAAGATTATTTTTATATTTGGTCATTTTGCTTTTTATGACAGTGACAGCTGAAGAGAGACAGGAAAGGCAAAGGGAGAGAGAGAAGGGATGACATGTAGTACTTGCTCTACCAAGTGACTCAAATATTGTACTAGTTTCTGGTTACTTTTCAGATTTTAAAGGGCTTTACGTTTTTTCACATATTTCCTCCACAGTGCTGACACACTGGTTTAACACATTGATTGTGGATGAAATTAATGGACACACTGAAGCAGTGTGTCCGACCTACATAGCAGATTTATTACTCAATCAATAAAGTGGATTTTTCTCTCAAAAACTGACAAAGTATTTCTCATGATTTCATTCCAGAAACTGTAGCTGTGTTCGAAATCGCCCCCTATCACGGATGTAGTGCACTATATAGTGTGTTTGCCATTTTGTAGTGTTGTTCGAATTCTCCGTGGCTGATTTCATCCACTATGTAGTGGACGACAAAATACCCACAATGCACCGCAAAATTGAGTGAACAAGCGATGTACACTACATTGTGGTCCCGTATCCCACAATGCAATGCTGTCGTGTCGGCGAATCAACAAATAGCGCCGTAAACGCCTAAGACGCCGTTCCCTTTGCCTCCGTCGGTGCCTGAGAACCAGGAGTTGGGCGAGCAGCATCCAAACAACAACGGGTACCATTCTTTCATAGAAATAACACAACTTTTTTGTAAGACAGTAGCCGATAGCTTACGAGCTAAATAGCTACTGACCACTAACGTTAATTCGAACGCGCTAGGTATCTTACAGCTCGTGCACAACCCCGAGCATTTACAGCTCATGACGAGGACACAAAAGAGTAGCTGAAAAAAACAAACTCACACACAATTGATATTTCAACAGTTTATTGACCAAAGAAACACAACTGCCATGAAATATATATATATAAAAAAATATCTTTATACCGTCAGGTTTGTATAAATGGTGCTTGGCGCGCCCACTCACGTCATATGAGTATCTGGCGCATCTGCTGACGTAACCACGTTCAGAAAATTACCCGTGTAGTGTCCGAATTCTCCTCACGTTGTACCCTACATCGTGTACAGGATGTAGTGCACTATATCCTATACACGATGTAGGGGATAGGGAGTGAGTGAATGAGTGGATGATTTCGAACACAGCCTCTGTCACTTACTGCCTGAGACTGAGTTGCATTGTGGGTAATATACAGTTGCGTTGTGGGTAATATGTGCCAGGTATTAAAAAGAATGGAGGAATAAAAACACAATATCTTTGGTTCTGCTGTCTCAATTTGAATCATAAAACAAAAACTCAGCTGTGAGTCTGATGATGTAATTGTTGTAGATAAGCTCAGCTCAACAGTGTTCAGGAGCTTTTTCAGAGCACCTGTCTACACTTCTCATCACCACTGTCATGAATATTCACAGTATATAAAGTCTAATATTATACACCACTGTGCCATTGTTGGTTTGTCTTTAAATAATATATTTATTAAGTATCACATGATCTTTACATGTAACAAGCCAGAGATGCACCGAGGCAGCACTACTGTACCATACTGTACTGTACTTGTTTAATATAAACCTTAGCTTCAGTGACTTCAGACTAACCAGTGTGGCTGACAAGCAGGTTCATCCTGTACAGGTCACCCATCAATAACAGGGCTATGGTTCATTTCTCAGTTGTGAGCCTGGCTTGTTCTCCCTGCCATTGTCACTGGCTGACATCAAATGTATCAGTGGTGGAATGTAATTAAGTACTGTACTCAAGTACAGATTTAAGATAGGCCTACTTGTACTTTACATGAGTGTTTTCATTTTATGCTACTTTATTCTTCTACTCCAGTACTTTCTGGGGGGAATATTCAAATGTTTTCAATATTAATGCTATTATTATTATTATTATTATTATTATTATTATTATTATTATTATTGACAGTGACATCTGAAGAATAATTGGAAGGGAAAGGGAGAAAGAGAAAGAGGGGATGAGATGCAGCAAAGGGCCCTGGTTGGAACTGAACCCGGCCCATGTGTTAAGGACTCGGCTCTGATCCGGTGAACCACCGGGGCACCCATATGTTCTACTTTCTACTTCACTACATTTCTGTGACAGCTTTAGTTATCAGTTACTTTTCAGATAACCCTTCATACCCTTCCTGTCTAGTGAAAACCAAGTCTCTTCTGATGTGCTGATTAATGTTTGTGAAGATCTAGAGGATGAAGAGCTCCTGTATGTGTTGAGAACATTTTCGTCCCTCTCAATCCAAATAAACTCTTTAAGGCCTCTATGTTGAGCTGGAAAATGCATCGTCACAAAGCTGAAAACAGGCTGTTTTCCTGACCTCATAAACAGTACATGAAGTAGTTAGATTACTTCAACCTAAAACATATGGAGTAGTAAAATGAAACATACACATGAATGCAGCAGTAAAGAAAATCAGATATACTGGTAAAACCCTGACAGGGAACATTTTACTGCTCAGTGAGTGCTTTTACTTTTCATACTTAAAGTTCATTTTGTTGATGATGTTAAAATACTTTTACACAAGTAATGTGTTGACTGCTAGACTCCTACTTGTAGCAGAGTACTTTCACACTTTGGTTTAGAACTTTTACTTCAGTAAAACTCTTATTACTGGGACACTTGAAGAGAACAGAGCAGGGCTTCATTTCATTGTAACTGCTGTGAAAAAGGCCTGTAGCTGTCACCGAGGGAAAACTAATCCAAGAGCGACACCTGGTGGTGAGAAATGACACCAAGACAAATTCAACAAAGGTAAACAGTCTCCACTTGTCATTTCTCAGTTTGTACGTCCTCAGTTCCCTCTCCGTCTCTCCTCGTGTCACAGTCCCTTCCTCATGAGATGTGAGCAGAGGACGCAAGGAAGAGACACGAGGAGAGAGAAGTTAAGGTGACAGGCATTTAACAAAATGAGACGTCCCTGCTTCAGAGGTGAATTTGAATTAAGTATGAGTTGTGGCACAGCTGCATCATCTGTCCATTGTGTTGTCATAGTCTTCTGCTGTAAAATCATGTTGATACTACAGTGTCCTGTAACAGGGTGAATAGTGTCTCTGTCACTTGGTTCTGCTCTATGTACATTTAGCAGAAGCTTTTGTCCAAAGCAACTTACAGCAATTCATACATTGATGGCGGTGGCTGCCATGCAAAGTGCCGACCAGCACATCAGGAGCAGTTTGGGGTTCCAAGGACCAGTGACCTTCAGATAACAAGACGCTGGCTCTACCCCTGAGAAGAAATGTGTAGGAGATACACTAATGATAAATGTAATTTACTCGTTAATGGGGCACCACCTCCGTTTTTCGTCTATTTGAATAATCCGGAGGTAATTAATCAAATTCGACTGGACAAGTTTAACTTGTATCAATTCTAATCAATTTCAGATTCAATCTCATACATGAAGTAGGTGAATTCTACACATATCCATCGGTTCTCCACATTAAAAACAAACCTGCACAGACAACGACATACGGTTAAATATGTTTATTGACTAAATAATTCAGATTAAATAAATGAAATGGCCATTTAAATGAATAACAACAGGAAATGTGAAATAACTAAGTAATGGGTTATTAGTGGAATATGGGCTGATGGTGAGATTATGAGTTAGGTTGAAGCATTTAAAGATTACGAGAGTAATTTTTAATACTAACGAGACCCTAACCGAATTTCTCTTAAGCTAAAAGATATGAATCAGAGTCATATACACCATCTCATGTATCATGTGTGAATCCAGCTGTTGTGAGTGATGGAGAGCCTACTTTCTCAGCAGAGTTGCAGAGTCCGCGACAGCGGATTCCCTCGGGTGATTTGCAGCTCAGCAGTCCCGGTCCAATGGCCGGGGGTCAGCTCGTCCGGTATCAGTCGGTTGGGCACCTCGGTCCGTTGTCTTAGGAAGAGGGCAGCTGGTCCCGTACCGATCCGGTGCAGATCTTGGCTCAATGCCCAGCGGGATGGTACCGCTAGCGAGCGCTGGGGGCTTGTCAAAAGAGTCTGTCTTTCGTTGGAAACAGTTTGCACGGTCTCGGACACAGCAAGTTGCTGTAGTGTCGTGAAGTGATGATGATTTTGATGAAGATGTTCTTCTTCGTTTCTTCGAGTGGTTTTCAGGCTCTGACTTTGTAAACTGAATTTAACTTCTTGAATAAAATAACTGAGGATGATACGTTGATCAGGCGGATCGTCCGTTGTTAGTTAATGCAAGGTAATCTAAATTAAGTTCACTTCTTCAAAAGCAGGTTACGATACTTAACGGTATAAAACAAATTAAAACAGAACTTCGTTCTGGTACAAACTTAATAAAAGAAGCTAATCAATACTGCGAAAAATATAAAATGAGGAAAATCAACGCGTGAGCACTTCTGTTGAGATCGCTGTCTTGGAGCGTGTTTCAAAGTAAAGTAAAGAGCTTCAAAATAAGTTACAAAAGAAAACTTTAAACAAAACTGAAAATTAAAAACTGAACAACTGAACAAAAAAACTGAACTGAGAGACGTGATCTCTCCGTTTTATTATTTGCACATCGAGGCGTGTCTAGGCGGGGCTTACCGGCTTTTATCTCCAAGATTTAGTGGAGCTGTGAAGATTCACAGAAACTCACTAAACTAAACCGTGCTTCACCTTCTCAGTTTCTCACCATGGCTCAATAGATGTACTTTGTCTATCATGAAAAGGATTATGACGTGATTAAACATTAATTATACATATTCAGCTTAATACTTGTTAAAACAAAGACATATCAGAGTCATTTACTGGTTATAACCATGAACATATTAAACAGAATATTTCTTGTCCAACTGTACCAGGACTCACCATCAGGAGGTGCTGTGGTTCCACCGAACACAGTACAGATTAAACATTAAAATTTTATCTCAGTCAATCTTAATCGTAGAGAAACGGGAAAAAGATCAGTTTCATGAACTTCTCTTACTGTTTCTTTGAAAAATATTTTTATTGCATTTTCAAAAACACAGAACACACAAAACTGCTCAGACATGACAGAAAATAAAGAGTGGGAAGAGCGAAATGTGGGTACAATAAATAAATAAAAAATAATAGATAAATAAATTTTTTTTTAAAAAGTGACCATGGGCACATTTTCTGACCAGCCCCCTCCCTATCAATCTCCTGCAGCAAGACATGGCAGTATCCAGATGACTACGATACAGAGCATATAAGCATAACAAGGCCAGAAGGTGTTTGTTAGAAAGTGATCACTTAGAACAAAGTTATGAAAACAGGCTAGGCTGATTTGGGAAAACCACGAAGCAAGGAGGATGACAGCGTGGGACCAATATGCTGCAAGTAAGGGTTCCAGACCCTATAGAAGGCATCTATTTTGGAGTGAAGCATACATGTGATATATTCACTAGGAATGCAGTCCATAACGATGTTGTGCCATGATTTTTTTGTTGGAGCAACAGTCTTGATCCAGATGAGCAGAATGTTCTTTCTTGCAGCAAAAGTCAGTATATTGAAAAGTCTCCTGTGTTTTCTGTCAGTGATCTGATCATCCGGGAGACCAAGTATCAGGCATATAGGGTCCATCCGTATCGAGACACCAAAGATGGCAGACAGTTCATTCACAATACTAGACCAGTACAATTGTAACTTCACACATGACCAGAGGCAGTGAAAGTAATCACCAGTCTCAGAATTGCATTTCCAGCAAAGCGGTGAATTATTAGTGTCCATTTTGTTCTTGACAACAGGTGTTATATGCGTGCGATGTACAATTCTGAACTGTATGGATTTGGTGCGATTACACACAGAGATTTTCATGGCCTGAGACCAGACTTCCCGCCAGTCAGCATCATCTATGGCAATGCCAAGATCTTTCTCCCAAGCTTGCTTGGTGGCTTGTGAGCTATGAGGAGAGCTAGAGTTTAGGGCTTTGTAAAAAACAGAAATGCATTTCTTACTAATCTGTAGAGACAGGGCCTTCTCAACACGTGAAGTGGTATTATTTGTCCTTAAGGTGGTGTTTTTAATTATGAAATCTCTAATTTGTAAATATCTGTAAAAGTCACCTTGATTAAATAAATCAAATTGTTGTTGCAGCTGCTGAAAGGATAATAAAATCTGGCCATTAAACAGATCACCCATTTTCTTCAGCCCTCGAGTGCTCCACACTTTAAAGCCCTGGTCCTTACAGCCTGGCAGGAAGTCCGGGTTGTCAAGAATGGGAGTGAGAGGAGATGTTAACTGAGCCCGGCTTTCTATAGAGCGAATGGATCTCCAAGCTCTGATGGTACTGAGAGTAATAGGGTTAGAGCAGAGTTTTTTGACAGATTCAGGGTTATTCATATACAACAGATTTACCAAGGGACACTTTGACTGAGAGGACTCAATATCATGCCAAATTGAGGCAGGATCACAGTTGAGCCAGCTTGAAATCACCCGCAGGTGTGAAGCCAGTTGGTAAAATCTAAGATTAGGTACATCTAGCCCTCCATCACAACCCGCCATTTGAAGTTTTGTCATCTTGAGACGTGGCCTCCTCTTGCTCCAAATGAAGGAGCTTAGCCAGCCTTCAAGCACCTTAATAACCTTGTTTGACAATAATATAGGGATCATCTGCAGTGGATACAGCAGTCTGGGCAGGACGTTCATTTTTATAAGAGCCACCCTCCCTAGCCAGGAAAGAGGAAGAGTGGCCCAACGGTCTAAGTCAGCCCTTATAGCTTCCAAGAGGGGGGGGAAATTAGACTTAAACATCTGACCAAACGTAGGTGTTACATAGACTCCTAAGTAAATTAAACCGGCAGGAGACCAGCGGAATGGAAAGGGCTCAGTCATATCTGGAACACAAGTTAACGATCCTAGGGGCATAGCTTCGGATTTTGCAAAGTTAATTTTATATCCTGAAAAGACACTGAACGACGAAATGACCTTAATCAGGCAGGGAACAGAAGTTTCAGGTTTCAACAGATGTATCAAAATGTCATCAGCGTATAAGGTGATTTTGTGTTCCCTTTCACCAACGAAGATACCCGAAATTAAATTGTTTTGCCTTACTGCTTGGGCCAGCGGCTCAATAGCAATATCGAATAACAAGGGGCTTAGGGGGTCACCCTGTCTATTCCCGCGGTGGAGGGGGAAATTGTCGGATCTCAGCCCATTAGTCAGAACCGCCGCCGTCGGAGTATTGTACAGAACCCTAATCCAATTCACAAAATTTTCGCCGAGGCCAAATTCTTCCAAAGCAAAAAACAAATACGACCATTCGACCCGGTCGAATGCCTTCTCGGCGTCGAGAGACAGCACGAGGGCAGGGTCCTGGCGACTCTGGGTTAGCTGGATGATGTTAAGGAGCCTCCTCAGATTATCACAGGAGTTCCGGCCCTTGATAAAACCGGTTTGGTCCTCCTTGACAATATGGGGCAGTACCTTCTCTAAACGTGAGGCCAGAATTTTGGAGAGTAGTTTTTGGTCAGAGTTAAGTAAGGCTATTGGCCTGTATGAGGCACAGCTTTCAGGGCATTTTCCTTTTTTAAGGATGAGAGAAATATTGGCCTCCCTGAGGGACTGAGGTAGGATCCCATTTTCAAACGAATGATTGAGCATAGACAACAAAGGGTCTAAAAGAATATCACTAAACTCCTTATAAAACTCGCATCCAAATCCATCTGGCCCTGGGGCCTTACTGGACGGCATAGATTTCAAAGCAAGTAGCGCTTCCTCTCTAGTAATTGGGGCATTTAGTTGTAATTTTTGATCCTCTGTAACTTTAGGGAGTCTCAAATCTGCGAAAAACTGATGCATAAGAGTTAGGGCGTTGTCAGGCTGTTCAGAACTATAAAGGTTGGAATAAAATGATGCAAAGTGTTTATTAATGGTTCTAATATCAAACGATCTAATACCATTAGGGTCAGTAATAGAGACTATATTTTGAGAATCTGCCCTCTTTTTGACAAGACTGGCAAGATATTTTCCGGATTTGTCCCCAAACTCATATAGTTTCTGCCTGGCAAATTTAAGCGACTGCTCAGAGTCCTGGATCAGAAAAGTATTCAATGCAGCACGTGCAGATAACAGATCCTTGAGTAAGTCAGGACTTGGGCTAGATGTGTGATTTTTCTCCAATTCAGCTAGTTGGGATTCAAGAAGTTTACGCTGCTCATTCTTCCTACGTCTTTTGGATGCGACAAAAGACATAATCAGTCCGCGGGAGTATAATTTACATGTCTCCCAGAGGACAGAGGGATTATCTGTGGAAGGTGAGTTGATAGAATAGAAAATCTTAAATTCTGAAGTAAAGTAAGAAATAAACTTGTCGTCTTTGAGTAGATAAGGTTGAAATCTCCAGCGCCGTGACAATGCCCTGTCCTCAGCGAGAGAATACACCAAATAAAGAGGGGCGTGGTCTGATAACACAATGTTGCCCATGGAACATGATAAAGCAAGAGACATTTTCGATGAGGGGATGAAGATGTAATCAATTCTGGTGTAGCTTTTGTGTGGCGCTGAAAAAAAGGTAAACTCTGAATCAGTAGGGTGAAGCTGCCTCCATACATCAGAATATTCAATATCATGACATATATTAGCGAGCACCTTCGCTTGCTTAGAGGGGGGGGGAATAGCAGATGGAAGTTTGTCAAGAGAGGGATTAAGGTGACAATTAAAATCTCCTCCCACAAAAGAGTCCCCTGAAGCATGTTCCATAAAAACTGCAAAGGTTTTGGTGAGAAAATCAGGGGAATAAGCTGGGGGACAATATAGATTCATAAATGTTACCTCCTTTCCTGCGAGTATACCTTTAACAATTATATACCGGCCCTGGCTGTCTTTAACACAGTCGAGAGACCTAAATGCCAGATTTTTACTAATCAAAATGGCTACACCCCTACTGAAAGAAGAATATGAAGTAGCAAAGACCTGCCCAACCCAACTTCTTTGCAATTTAGCATTATCCTTGTCCTCCAGGTGGGTCTCCTGGAGGAAGGCAATAGATACATCTTCCTTTTTTAAAAATGATAATACCGCCATTCTCTTGGCAGGTTTTTGTAGGCCCCGGATGTTCCACGAACAAATCTTGATATTATATGAATTAGACATAGCCATAAAATACTATTATCAAATACATAAGACCGTTACATTTAGCAGGGATGGAAAACGCCACACTGATAGCCCACATAAAACTTATTGACATGTCATGTCCTGAGCTGAACATATGAACTACACTGAACAAACACAACAAATGTACAACAAAGAAAAACAAACTGAGGGTCTTTCCCCAAATAAACAGGGACTGTTCACCATACAAGCACCTTTCAAACTCACCAAGAGCGAACTGACAGCTGATGAATAGCGTGCCAAAAAAACTAAAAGAGTCCTCCCTCTCCTTGTGGGAGTGAATGAAAAAAAGTGGAAACGTAATATTAACGTTACGAGCAGCCGTGCCACTCGGTTAGAAAATGTTCATAATGTTCAGGGTGTTCATGACCTACCAGCAGAAGTAGAGAGGCTACGGCTGTTACAGAAGGAGAGTCCCAGAGCAGACAAACGAAGCTCCGTGCTCCGCAGCGTCATCATCCGGGCAAGGATTCAATGAAAGCGCGTACCTCCTCCGGCGTGGAGAACCTCTTTTTGGAGCTCCCGTGTGTCACCTGTAGAGTGGCCGGGAACAGCATAGCATATGGCATCCCTCGCTCTCGTAGCCGCTGTTTCACCGCATCGTATGCCTTGCGTCTCTTTATCACCGTCGAGGAGAAATCGCTGTAAAAAGAGACCTTGGCTCCGTTGTAGATTAAGCCACCGTCCAGGCTCACCCGGCGCGCCGCTTCCATGGCCCTCTGTTTATCTCTGAACGCGTGGAATCGTAGCAGCACCGCCCTGGGGCTCCTGTTCGGGTCCGGCTTCGGCGCGAGGGTGCGGTGGGCTCTCTCCAGCTTTATGCGGCCAGCTTTCGTGGTCATCTTTAGGACGCTAGGTAGCCATGATTCGAAAAATTCCACGGGCTGCCCCGTCTCCGTATCCTCGGGCAGGCCGACGACTCGAATGTTTAGGCGCCGGCTATAGTTCTCGGCCATGTCCAGACTCTCGGTGAGGGCGCTGACCTGCTTCTCCAGCTCCACAATCCTAGGCTCTTGTGTCCCGGCGGAGCCTTCAACTGCTAATAGCCTAGCCTCTGCTTCATCTAGCCGCTTGCCAGCAGCCTGGATCTCCGTGGTATTCTTGTAGATGGTCTCGACCAGAGGGCTAAGTTTATCATCAATAACTTTAATAATGTTACTGGTCATAACGCTCAGAGCTTTAGCAAGGGCAGGGTCAAGCCCATCTGCGGCTGGTAATTCGGCCTGGTCGCCATCTTGTGTGTCGCCGTCGGGCTCGGTCGGGACATCTTTTTTGTCTTTGTTTCCTCTGGTTCTTCCCATATTGTCGAAAGACTGTGGCCAAAAGTTTTCCAGGGACATAGCCTGTTGTGTTCATTAAAAAAAATGCCGGTTGTTGTCAGGATAATGAGAAAATTGGCACCGAGTGGCACGGAGCTCTAGCACATGCGTCTGCTCAGCTCACCGCCATCACGTGACCCCCTCTTACTGTTTCTTAATGTGTTAGAAATAAGATTGTGAGATACTGACTTAATGGTTAATTAGAAATGGTCTGAAATCTGGAAGAATACAGAGGCCATTTGAATGGAATGTGACCAGATAAGGATACCAGGCATATGTCGTAAATTACAGACGGGAGTATCACATAGAACAAATGAAAAAAGGTTTCCAGTGTCCACTCTGGAGAGTGTGTTTGTGGATCAGAAGTAAGAGACAGAGATGAAGAAAGAGGGAGAGATCAGACATGTTACTTAATTTCCAAATGTAAAGACATTGTATTGACACATTCTGATGACCAGTTCGTTCCGGTCCCTCCTGATGTGGAGAGAGTAGGTAACTTCATGCTCACTCAGACTGACCTGTGAGGGAAGGATTTATCTGTTTTCAGGGGAAAGAGAGTTCAGAAATGGGAGTTTAGTTGTAAATTAATTAAAACTGTCCTCATTTGAAGTCTTTATGGTCCAGGAAACACTATCCTCTCTGCCAGGAGATAAGATGGTCAGCCTGGAAGACGCCTCCTTCCTGTAAATCGTCTTCATCCAGATGAAAGGGGTTAACAAGAAAAACAGGGCCTCAATGTAATGCAGAGGCGATGGCATAAGTTCCTACAAATGTGCATCTTTGACTGTACTATATTAAGCAACATACAGTTGGGGATGGACATATACAGACACATGGGCAAAGAGGGACATCGCTGTGAGCAGGGTTTGAACCTGCGCAGGGAAACCCCATTGGATTTCAAGTCCAACGCCTTAACCACTCAGCCATCACAGCTTATATAAGTTCAATGAGAGCGTAGGATCACACGGTTACACACATGTTTACTTCAACATACAAGTTTTCAACATATAACATTGTTATGATGTCATGGGTTTTGTTTGTAGTCAGCACCTACATTATGTCTGTCAGATGTTTACAGACCTGGGATTTGTATTTATGACAGTGGTGTTACACTCAGAAACTGTGGGGGATGCCAAAATGCACAAATTGCCAATTTCTACATAATGTTGCTTTAATTCATTTGACAAGCTGTCATAATGTGATCTTAATAATATCAAAGTAAAATGTCATAAAGGAGTGATGTTAGAACAGTGAAGGGAAGAAAGTCTGATCACATTTTGATCATCTTGAAAAAGTTAAAGCACTTATTATAACTAAGGAACAGATCTGTAGCCCTGCTCCCACCATGGTCTGTATATTCCAGCTGTGTGTCACAGGTCTGTTATGTCACGGCTGTTGAAAGAACTCCTGCAGACGATACACCTGTGTACCCTCACTCATAGCTCCTCCAGCAAGCCTTCTCTCTCCTCGCTCCTCTCTGCTCAAGATGCAGTTTAGGAATTGAGAAATCCTTCAATATGGCACGCTGAGGTCGCTTTTTCAGGTCACAGGCAGAAGGACGGAGGAAAGAGGAGATGAGAAGAGAGGAGAGAGGAGATGAGGAGATGAAGAGATGAGGAGAGAGGAGATGAGGAGAGAGGAGATGAGGAGAGAGGAGATGAGGAGAGAGGAGAGAGGAGATGAGGAGAGAGGAGATGAAGAGATGAGGAGGTACAAAATGGAGAAAAGAGAAGAGCTCAGTAAAAGAGTCAGGAGTGGAGACAGATGAAAATGTCCCTGACTGGCTCCTTCCTGCTTTTAAAGGAAAACAGCACTTTGGAAACAAAACCACAGAAAAATTGTCACCCTTGAAGTGAACTGTATTCTAAAGACCATTAAGTGATTCTGTGTATCATCATCTGACTGCTCTCTCTGCTGCTGATGCACTCAGCATCAACATGGTGGAAGAATATCATGTGTTCTGCCAGTGAAATGAATAAATGTTACTCTTTGAATAAGTCCTAAAACTTGTTCTCCTGTCCATGGTGTGATAATAAGCCCTGGAGGATACAAAGAGTTCAAAGCAAGATCACTAACAGCACCAACATTGTGTTTATTCTCCTCTTTGAGCAGGTTAAGTCACTCTTCATATTTAATGAGAGTGGTTTATGGAACAGAGCTCTTAAATCATGTCACACAGCTGCTCCAATCAAACCAAAGTACTAACAGGTCAGTGGACTGGGTCAACACATCAAACTAAAAGTGATTTATCATCTGATCAGGGTGATCTTGGGTTGGGTTTTAAGAGGGAATGAATCCAGTCTGGTGTCTGAAACTCTTCATGTTCTAAAGAGGAGCTACACGAACACAGAGACTTGCTGGAATGACTCTTCTTCCTGGTGTGTATAAAGCATGGTAACTCCTCCCTCCTCTTCCTGCTCTCAAGTTCAGCCAATCCCATTCAGTTAACGTGTTTCCTGTTGCCAGTATGACAAAGTGAAAGTGTTTGACATTCGGTGTCTCAGAGGTGAAATGGCGCAACGAGGAGTTCAGCTGGACCAGGAAAAATTCTTCTGTTCGATCTGTCTGGATCTACTGAAGGATCCAGTGACTATTCCCTGTGGACACAGCTTCTGTATGAACTGTATTAAAAGCTACTGGGGAGAAGATGATCAGAAGAAAGTCTACAGCTGTCCTCAGTGCAGACAGACCTTCCAACCGAGGCCTGCCCTGGTGAAAAACACCATGTTAGCAGATGTAGTGGAGGAGCTGAAGAAGACTGGACTCCAAGCTGCTCCAGCTGATCAATGCTATGCCGGACCTGAAGATGTGGCCTGTGATGTCTGCACTGGGAGAAAACTTAAAGCTGTCAAGTCCTGTCTGCAGTGTCTGGTCTCTTACTGTGAGCAGCACCTCCAGCCTCACTATGAATCCCCTGCCTTTGAAAAACACAAGCTGGTGGACCCCTCCAAGAAGCTTCAGCACAACATCTGCTCTAGTCACGATGAGGTAATGAAGATTTTCTGCCGCACTGATCAGCAGTGTATCTGTTATCTCTGCTCCATGGATGAACATAAAGGCCATGACACAGTCTCAGCTTCAGCAGAACGTACTAAGAGGCAGGGAGAGCTCGGAATGAGTCGACAAAACATCCAGCAGAGAATCCAGGACAGGGAGAAAGAAGTGAAGCTGCTCCAGCAGGGGGTGGAGGCTGTCAATGACTCTGCTGATAAAGCAGTGAAGAACAGCGACAAGATCTTCACTGAGCTGGTCCATCTCATTGAGAAAAGAAGCTCTGATGTGAAGCAGCAGATCAGATCCAAGCAGAAAAGTGAAGTGAGTCGAGTCAAAGAGCTTCAGGAGAAGCTGCAGCAGGAGATCACTGAACTGAGGAGGAAAGACGCTGACCTGGAGCAGCTGTCATACACAAATGATCACATCCAGTTTCTACACAGTTACCCCTCACTGTCTCAAATCAGTGAACCTATAGACTCACCCAGCATCAATATCCACCCTCTGCAGTACTTTGAGGATGTGACAGCAGCTGTGTCAGAGGTCAGAGATAAACTACAGGACATTCTGAGTGACGTATGGACCAAGATCTCACTGGCAGTGACATCAGTGGATGTTTTCCTGCCACAAGCACAGCCAAAGATCAGAGAGGAGTTCTTAAAGTATTCATGTCAAATCACACTGGATCCAAACACAGCACACACACAGCTGTTATTATCTGAAGGGAACAGAAAAGCAACAGTGATGAGAGAAGTACAGTTATATCCTCAACATCCAGACAGATTCACCGGAATCCAGCAGGTCATGGGCAGAGAGAGTCTGACTGGACGTTGCTACTGGGAGGTGGAGCGTAGTAATATGTTTGATTATTCTGTAGCAGTCACATACAAGGATATCTGCAGAACACGATATGAAAGTAAATATGGAGAAAACAACAGGTCCTGGGCGTTAGAGTGGTCCAGCAACAGTTATAAATTCAGCCATAACAACATCAGCACTTCCATCTCAGGCCCTCAGTCCTCCAAAATAGGAGTGTACCTGGATCATCCTGCAGGTATTCTGTCCTTCTACAGTGTCTCTGACACCATGACTCTCCTCCACAGAGTCCAGACCACCTTCACTCAGCCGCTCTATGTTGGACTGAATGTTTATGGTTTTGAAAAGTCTGTTGAATTGTGTGAGCTCAAGTAGACAGGTTGAAATTCTGTGGCTATGTACATACATTCAGTGTGGGTTAAATATTAAATGAAGAATATACATTTTTTTTGGGTTTTTCTCTTGGAATCTATGATTTATTATTACACTTTCAACAACTCGAAGAATTTTTGAGACAATGTTAGTAAGAAACCTGATAATTCCAGAGGAGTAAAGAAAGAGAATTTGATTTATTGGAAACAGAAATGTGTTAGAAGTTTGCAGCTGTATTATTTAGAGTGAAAATATAAGGACATAGAATTAAAGTATAAATATGGTAAGCTGTTGTTGGAAAATCATTTCATTATAAATAATGGATTTCTGGAGTTCGCAAAGTTCCGTGTGTTTGAAGGGAAATAACCTGAATATTTTACTGGTGATAAATGAATATATAATCATATAATAACTTTTTTGTTTCATATATCTGGTGTTACTGTAATATTTGATGTTCCTTCTGTTCCACTGCATGGCCCTTAATGGAGCAGAAATAGTATTTCTAAGTAGTTGATCTGAGCTAATGTTTATTTTGTTCCTGTCACTCTGAATGTTTTCAGGAAAAGAAGTAAAGATGTATGATTATTATTACTACAGTGATAATCACCTGGACACTGTCTCATTTCCTCCACAGTGCTGTCACACTGTAAACCAGTGTGACAGCACTGTGGAGGAAATGAATGGACACACTGAAGCAGGATTTATTACTGAATCAATAAAGTGGATTTTTCCCTCAAAAACTAATAATGTATGTTATTCATTTGCAGAAACTCTTTCACTAGCATAACACACCTGATTTCAGAATGAACTGACTGAGACTGAGTTGCATTGTGGGTAATATGCAGCAGGCTCCAAGGTTTTCATAAGATAAAGAATGCTTTGAATAAATAACATTATGCTCAATCAGTGGAGAACTCTTTTAAATGTTATAGTGAATAACTTCAGCTCAACAGTCCACTTAAGTAGCTTTTCCCTGAGCACTTGTCTAAACCTGTTATCAGCACAGTCATGTATATTAACAATATACAAAGTCTAATATTATACACCACTGTGCCATTTTTGGTTTTCATTTATATAGTGTATTTATAAATACATTTTTAAATACCACATGATCTTTATATGTAAATGATTGTGCTTAACTTGAGCATTCGCTGTTTATACAACTGTATACTTCTACTCCTCTACATTTTGAAGGCAAATATTGTACTATTTTTTTAAAGATTATTTTTATATTTGGTCATTCTGCTTTTTCATGACAGTGACAGCTGAAGAGAGACAGGAAAGGCAAAGAGACAGAGAAGGGATGACATGCAGTACTTGTCTACCAAGTGACTCAAATATTGTACTCTATACTTCACTACATTCGTCTGACAGCTTTAGTTTCTTGTTACTTGTCAGATTTTAAAGGGCTTCACGTTTTTTCACTATGTAGTAGTACTCATCAAGATCTGTAAACACACTGAATGTGTAAAATTGGTGGAGTTACCCTTTAAATTTCTCATCGATGAAGTGCACCTTTGGCGTGCAGTCTTGATCTGGTATGGCCGGCAGCTTATGGTGGCTAATGTCAGCTGACGTTAGATATCTGTTGGTGTGTAACATTGTTAATTGTAATTGTCATTTGTAAATGTAATCAGTGTTACAATACTTTTTACCTTTTAGCAGTGGTGGAAAGAGTACCGACAATCTGTACTCAATTACGAGTACAGCTACATTACTGAAATATTACTCAGTGGCCCGCTGTAGAGTTTTGTCAAGGTTTTCATTGGCCTGTTTGTGATTGGATAGCCCTATTGGCTATAATAATGCAGATGAAGAGTTTAGATATCTTAGTTAGTTTTGTTTGTTTGTTTGTTTTTTCTTAAAAATATAAAAGTATGCAGGTTTTGTTTCTTTCAACATTACACAACTATATGGCGATAGTTATGTTGATATGATGTTATCCTCTCTTCTTGACAATAATTGTAAATCAAGAATTCAACACCAGCTGTGTAATGTAATGTGTGAGAATAACAATAATAAAGAAAATTAAAAAAAAAAAAGTAGAGTTTAGATATTAACTCAATTGTGCTCAGTACTCAATTATGATTTTAAAAATAACTAAGTACATTACACGGTGTAATGTATACTTAAATACCAGTAAAGCTGCAGGCTTGAAAAATGTTTATAAAACTACAAGTAGTAGTACTAGTTTACAGTGAACTGCAGTTGGCCTACTGTGTTTTTAAATGAAGTAGTGCTGGTTGGAGCCTCTGGGTGTCACTGCAGGACTGTGTGTCTCTCTCAGCTCTGCTCTGATTAGTTTGACTGCAGTGAAAAAATCAGTGTGTAGTTCAGCTGCAGGAACAGACGATGGCAGCTAACATGGCACCGAAACATCTGAACAGGTTTCAACACTCATATTTTCCCATATATTTCTCTATCTATTCTGTATTTGATTTTCCCCATAATCTGATTTTTGTTCATTAATTCTACCTCATTTGACATTTTTGTTTTTGGACATGCATCTGGGCAAAACCATACTGAACAAATCACATGGTTCATGATATCTGTATTTGTTTCATTCATAGCTTTAAATGAATCTTTACCCCTTGTCAAACCAACTCAGTTTCTTCTTATTTTTGTTTGTGCTTATTTATTTTATTAAATGTGCAAAATAACATAATATAAAGTACATACTGGGTGGAGTTGCGTGGGTGTTACGACTCTGTCGCAGTCACATACAAGGATATCAGCAGAACAGGAGATGAAAGTGTATTTGGAAAAAATGACAGGATTATACTTTCACCAGTTATAAATTCAGCCATAACAACATCAGCACCGCCATCTCAGGTATTAGGTCCTCCAAAATAGGGGTGTACCTGGATCATCCTGCAGGTATTCTGTCCTTCTACAGTGTCTCTGACACCATGACTCTCCTCCACAGAGTCCAGACCACCTTCACTCAGCCGCTCTATGCTGGACTCGGTGTGTTAGGTTATGGTTGTTCTGGTGAATTGTGTCAGCTCAAGTAGACAGATTTGCAGGTTTTGTCTTCTTTAATTCTTTAAAATACTATTAAATAATTTTGGACAATTTTTCAGATATTGTTCATATAGTAAGGAACATTTAAATTCAAGAAGAGAACAGAAAGGGGACTCAATGTATTTGGAAAAAAAACATTCATGTGTAAAAAATGACATTCTTTTTCTTTTAGGATAAAATTATGAGGAAAGACAATCAAACAAAAAATGTGGGTAGTAAACTATTGTGAGAAAACTGTCAACTGTCAGGTTATTACAAGCAGAACAAACACCTGCACTGTGAAATCAGTAAATGAAGAAACACAATACATTTAATGGAACATTTCAAAATGGACTCCTGGACTTTGTGAGATTATAGTATATAATATAATATGTATATATATATATATATATATATATATATATATATATATATATATATATATATATATATATATTTATATTTATACACACACACACACACACACAATAGTTGTTTATTTTGTGATTTGTTATTTTGTTCCTGTCAGTCTGAATGTTTAAAAAATGTAGCAAAGATGTATGATTATTATTAATATACTGATAATCACTCCACAGTGCTGACACACTGGTTTAACAGATTGATTGTGGATGAAATGAATGGACACACTGAAGCAGGATTTAATTATTGGATCAATCAATAAAGTGGATTTTTCTCTCAAAAACTAATAAAGTATTTCTCATGATTTCATTCCAGAAACTCTGTCACTGGCATAACACACCTGAATTTCAGAATGAACTGCCTGAGACTGAGTTGCATTGTGGGTACTATACAGTAGGTGCCTAGTATTCACAAGAATGGAGGAATAAAAACACAATATCTTTGGTTCTGCTGCATCAATTTGAATCATAAAAAAAGAACTCAGCTGTGAGTCTGATGATGTAATTGTTGTAGATGAGCTGAGCTCAACAGTGTTCAGGAGCTTTTTCAGAGCACCTGTCTACACTTCTCATCACCACTGTCATGAATATTCACAGTATATAAAGTCTAATATTAAACACCACTGTGCCATTGTTGGTTTGTCTTTAAATAATATATTTATTAAGTATCACAAGATCTTTACATGTAACAAGCCAGAGATGCACAGAGGCAGCACTACTGTACCATACTGTACTGTACTTGTTTAATATAAACCTTAGCTTCAGTGACTTCAGACTAACCAGTGTGGCTGACAGGCAGGTTCATCCTGTACAGGTCACCCATCAATAACAGGGCTGTGGTTAATTTCTCAGTTATGAGCCTGGCTTGTTCTCCCTGCCATTGTCAATGGCTGACATCAAATATATCAGTGGTGGAATGTAATTAAGTACTGCACTCAAGTACAGATTTAAGATAGGCCTACTTGTACTTTACATGAGTGTTTTCATTTTATGCTACATTATTCTTCTACTCCAGTACTTTCTGGGGGGAATATTCGTTTTTTTCTTTTTTGGAGAAAGAAAGAGGGGATGACGTGCAGCAAAGGGCCCTGGTTGGAACTGAACCCGGCCCATGTGTTAAGGACTCGGCTCTGATCCGGTGAACCACCGGGGCACCCATATGTTCTACTTTCTACTTCACTACATTTCTGTGACAGCTTTAGTTAGCAGTTACTTTTCAGATAACCCTTCATACCCTTCCTGTCTAGTGAAAACCAAGTCTCTTCTGATGTGCTGATTAATGTTTGTGAAGATCTAGAGGATGAAGTGCTCCTCTATGTGTTGAGAACATTTTCGTCCCTCTCAATCCAAATAAACTCTTTAAGGCCTCTATGTTGAGCTGGAAAATGCATCGTCACAAAGCTGAAAACAGGCTGTTTTCCTGACCTCATAAACAGTACATAAAGTAGTTAGATTACTTCAACCTAAAACATATGGAGTAGTAAAATGAAACATACACATGAATGCAGCAGTAAAGAAAATCAGATATACTGGTAAAACCCTGACAGGGAACATTTTACTGCTCAGTGAGTGCTTTTACTTTTCATACTTAAAGTACATTTTGTTGATGATGTTAACATACTTTTACACAAGTAATGTGTTGACTGCTGGACTCAGAGTACTTTCACACTTTGGTTTAGAACTTTTACTTCAGTAAAACTCTGAATACTTTTTCCATCATGGCTGGTACAGTTGTTTACCCCAAGTTCACACACACAAGTCAGCTGGATCATAGTCTGGTCATTGGCTGGAGGACTCTGAACTGGGATGGTACCTGGACTGTGACTGATGATTTAGAAGTCCACAAGAACACCAGTACAGACGAGAACAATGTTATAAAGTCCTGCAGTCAAAGTCAAATTTAATGATCAAATGATTAAGTTATCAGTCAGACTGTCAAGACAACATCAGATTATTACTGGGACACTTGAAGAGAACAGAACAGGGCTTCATTTCATTGTAACAGCTGTGAAAAAGGCCTGTAGCTGTCACCGACGGAAAACTAATCCAAGAGCGACACCTGGTGGTGAGAAATGACACCAAGACAAATTCAACAAAGGTGAACAGTCTCCACTTGTCATTTCTCAGTTTGTACGTCCTCAGTTCCCTCTCCGTCCCTCCTCGTGTCACAGTCCCTTCCTCATGAGATGTGAGCAGAGGACGCAAGGAAGAGACATGAGGAGAGAGAAGTTAAGGTGACAGGCATTTAACAAAATGAGACGTCTCTGCTTCAGAGCTGAATTTGAATTAAGTATGAGCTGTGGCACAGCTGCATCATCTGTCCATTGTTTTGTCATAGTCTTCTGCTGTAAAATCATGTTGATACTACAGTGTCCTGTAACAGGGTGAATTAGTGTCTCTGTCACTTGGTTCTGCTCTATGTACATTTAGCAGAAGCTTCTGTCCAAAGCAACTTACAGTAATTCATACACTGATGGCGGTGGCTGCCATGCAAAGTGCCAACCAGCACATCAGGAGCAGTTTGGGGTTCCAAGGACCAGTGACCTTCAGATAACAAGACGCTTGCTCTACCCCTGAGAAGAAATGTGTCTTTGACTGTATGATATTAAGGAACATACAGTTGGGGATGGACATATACAGACACATGGACAAAGAGGGACATCGCTGTGAGCAGGGTTTGAACCTGCGCGGGGAAACCCCATTGGATTTCAAGTCCAACGCCTTAACCACTCGGCCATCACAGCTTATGTAAGTTCAGTAAGAGCGTAGGATCACAGGGTTACACACATGTTTACTTCAACATACACGTTTTCAACATATAACGTTGTTATGATGTCATGGGTTTTGTTTGTAGTTAGCACCTACATTATGTCTGACAGATGTTTACAGACCTGGGATTTGTATTTATGACAGTGATGTTACACTCAGAAACTTTGGGGGACGCCAAAATGCACAAATTGCCAATTTCTACATAATGTTGCTTTAATTCATTTGACAAGCTGTCATAATGTGACGTTAATAACATCAAAGTAAAATGTCACTAAGGAGTGATGTTAGAACAGTGAAGGGCAGAAAGTCTGATCACATTTTGATCATCTTAAAAAAGTTAAAGCACTTATTATAAGTAAGGAACAGATCTGTAGAGCCCTGCTCCCACCATGGTCTGTATATTCCAGCTGTGTGTCACAGGTCTGTTATGTCACGGCTGTTGAAAGAACTCCTGCAGAGACACCTGTGTACCCTCACTCATAGCTCCTCCAGCAAGCCTTCTCTCTCCTCGCTCCTCTCTGCTCAAGATGCAGTTTAGGAATTGAGAAATCCTTCAATATGGCACGCTGAGGTCGATTTTTCCGGGTCACAGGCAGAAGGACGGAGGAGAGAGGAGATGAGGAGAGAGGAGATGAGGAGGTACAAAATGGAGAAAAGAGAAGAGCTCAGTAAAAGAATCAGGAGTGGAGACAGATGAAAATGTCCCTGACTGGCTCCTTCCTGCTTTTTAAAGGAAAACAGCACTTTGGAATCAAAACCACAGAAAACTTGTCACCCTTGAGGTGAACTGTATTCTAAAAACCATTCAATGATTCTGTGTTTTATCATCTGACTGCTCTCTCTGCTGATGATGCACTCAGCATCAACATGGTGGAAGAATATCATGTGTTCTGCCAGTGACATGAATAAATGTTACTCTTTGAATAAGTCCTAAAACCTGTTCTCCTGTCCATGGTGTGATAATAAGCCCTGGAGGATACAAAGAGTTCAAAGCAAGATCACTAACAGCACCAACATTGTGTTTATTCTCCTCTTTGAGCAGGTTAAGTCACTCTTCATATTTAATGAAAGTGGTTTATGGAACAGAGCTCTTAAATCATGTCACACAGCTGCTCCAAACAAACCAAAGTGTACTAACAGGTCAGTGGACTGGGTCAACACATCAAACTAAAAGTGATTTATTATCTGATCAGGGTGATCTTGGGCTGTGTATCGTGAGCAGCATTTATTTTTAAGAGGGAATGAATCCAGTCTGGTGTCTGAAACTCCTCATGTTCTAAAGAGGAGCTACACGAACACAGAGACTTGCTTGAATGACTCTTCTTCCTGGTGTGTATAAAGCACGATAACTCCTCCCTCCTCTTCCTGCTCTCAACTTCAGCCAATCCCATTCAGTTAATGTGTTTCCTGTTGCCAGTATGACAAAGTGAAAGTGTTTGACATTCGGTGTCTCAGAGGTGAAATGGCGCTACAAGGAGTTCAGCTGGACCAGGAAAAACTCTGCTGTTCGATCTGTCTGGATCTACTGAAGGATCCAGTGACTATTCCCTGTGGACACAGCTTCTGTATGAACTGTATTAAGAGCTACTGGGAAGAAGATGATCAGAAGAAAGTCTACAGCTGTCCTCAGTGTAGACAGACCTTCCAACCGAGGCCTGCCCTGGTGAAGAACACCATGTTAGCAGATTTAGCGGAGGAGCTGAAGAAGACTGGACTCCAAACTGCTCCAGCTGATCACTGCTATGCCGGACCTGAAGATGTGGCCTGTGATTTCTGCACTGGGAGAAAACTTAAAGCTGTCAAGTCCTGTCTGCAGTGTCTGGTCTCTTACTGTGAGCAGCACCTCCAGCCTCACTATGAATCCCCTGCCTTTGAAAAACACAAGCTGGTCGACCCCTCCAAGAAGCTTCAGCACAACATCTGCTCTAGTCACGATGAGGTAATGAAGATTTTCTGCCGCACTGATCAGCAGTGTATCTGTTATCTCTGTTCCATGGATGAACATAAAGGCCATGACACAGTCTCAGCTTCAGCAGAACGTACTAAGAGGCAGGGAGAGCTCGGAACGAGTCGACAAAACATCCAGCAGAGAATCCAGGACAGGGAGAAAGAAGTGAAGCTGCTCCAGCAGGGGGTGGAGGCTGTCAATCACTCTGCTGATAAAGCAGTGAAGAACAGCGACAAGATCTTCACTGAGCTGGTCCATCTCATTGAGAAAAGAAGCTCTGATGTGAAGCAGCAGATCAGATCCAAGCAGAAAAGTGAAGTGAGTCGAGTCAAAGAGCTTCAGGAGAAGCTGCAGCAGGAGATCACTGAACTGAGGAGGAAAGACGCTGACCTGGAGCAGCTGTCATACACAAATGATCACATCCAGTTTCTACACAGTTACCCCTCACTGTCTCAAATCAGTGAACCTACAGACTCACCCAGCATCAATATCCACCCTCTGCAGTACTTTGAGGATGTGACAGCAGCTGTGTCAGAGGTCAGAGATAAACTACAGGACATTCTGAGTGACGTATGGACCAAGATCTCACTGGCAGTGACATCAGTGGATGTTTTCCTGCCACAAGCACAGCCAAAGATCAGAGAGGAGTTCTTAAAGTTTTCACGTCAAGTCACACTGGATCCAAACACAGCACACACACAGCTGTTATTATCTGAAGGGAACAGAAAAGCAACAGTGAAGAGAGAAGTACAGTTATATCCTCAACACCCAGACAGATTCACCAAAAGGCAGCAAGTCATGGGCAGAGAGAGTCTGACTGGACGTTGCTACTGGGAGGTGGAGCGTAGTATGAATCAGGGTTCTGTAGCAGTCACATACAAGGATATCAGCAGAACAGGATATGAAAGTAAATTTGGAAACAATGACAGGTCCTGGGCGTTAGAGTGGCCCGACAACAGTTATAAATTCAGACATAACAACATCAGCACTTCCATCTCGGGTCCTCAGTCCTCCAAAATAGGAGTGTACCTGGATCATCATGGAGGTATTCTGTCCTTCTACAGTGTCTCTGACACCATGACTCTCCTCCACAGAGTCCAGACCACCTTCACTCAGCCGCTCTATGTTGGGCTTAAGGTTTATGGTTATGAAAAGTCTATTGAATTGTGTGAGCTCAAGTAGACGGGTTGAAATTCTGTGGCTATGTTCATACATTCAGTGTCAGTTAAATATCAAAGAAGAAGAATATAATGTTTTTCAGGGTTTTTCTTTTGGAATCTGTGAATTGTTATTACACTTTCAACAACTTGAAGAATTTTTGAGACAATGTTAGTAAGAAACCTGATAATTCCAGAGGAGTAAAGAATGATAAAGTGATAAATGAATATATAATCATATAATAACTTTTTTGTTCCATATATCTGGTGTTATTGTAATATTTGATGTTCCTTCTGTTCCACTGCATGGCCCTTAATGGGCCACGCAGATCAAGTAGTTGATCTGAGCTAATGTTTATTTTGTTCCTGTCACTCTGAATGTTTTCAGGAAAAGAAGTAAAGATGTATGATTATTATTACTACAGTGATAATCACCTGGACACTGTTTCATTTCCTCCACAGTGCTGACACACTGGTTCAACACATTGATTGTGGATGAAATGAATGGACACACTGAAGCAGGATTTATTACTCAATCAATAAAGTGGATTTTTCTCTCAAAAACTCATAAAGTATTTCTCTTAATTTCATTCCAGAAACTGTCACTAGCATAACACACCTGAATTTCACAATGAACTGCCTGAGACTGAGTTGCATTGTGGGTAATATGCAGCAGGCTCCAAGGTTTTCATAAGATAAAGAATGCTTTGAATAAATAACATAATGCTCAGTCAGTGGAGACTTCTTTTAAATGTAATTGTGATTAACTTCAGCTCCACAGTCCACTTAAGTAGCTTTTCCCTGAGCACTTGTCTAAACTTGTTACCAGCACAGTCATGTATATTAACAATATACAAAGTCTAATATTATACACCACTGTGCCATTGTTGGTTTTCATTTATACAACTGTATACTTCTACTCCTCTGCATTTTGAAGGCAAACATTGTACTATTTTTTTAAAGATTATTTTTATATTTGGTCATTCTGCTTTTTTATGACAGTGACAGCTGAAGAGTACGGTGGCCAGCAAGTGCAAATGCGCAGCAACGGCCAAACGCTGCAAATAAATAAATAAAATAATAAATGATGCAGAACCAAAGACACACAAAACACATGCAACGACAACATGCTCCAACGGAAAAATGCTGCAAACAACGATGCAAAACCAAAACGAAACAAACCCCCAAAACACATGCAATAGAGAAATGCTGCATATTGAGTCAACACAATGGAAGTGTCAACACAACGGAAGTGTCCACACAACGGAAAAGCGCCAGTCCGCTAGGGGGTCCCTCCCAGAGACAGGAAAGGCAAAGAGACAGAGAATGGATGACATGCAGTACTTGCTCCACCAAGTGACTCAAATATTGTACTTTATACTTCACTACATTCGTCTGACAGCTTTAGTTTCTTGTTACTTGTCAGATTTTAAAGGGCTTCACGTTTTTTCACTATGTAGTAGTACTCATCAAGATCTGTAAACACACTGAAGTGGTGGCATTACCCTTTAAATTGCTCATCAATGAAGCGCACCTTTGGCGTGCAGTCTTGATCTGGTATGGCCGGCAGCTTATGGTGGCTAATGTCAGCTGACGTTAGATATCTGTTGGTGTGTAACATTGTTAATTGTAATTGTTATATGTAAATGTAATCAGTGTTACAATACTTTTTACTTTTTAGCAGTGGTGGAAAGAGTACTGACAATCTGTACTCAATTACAAGTACAGTTACATTACTGAAATATTACTCACCGGCCCACTGTAGAGTTTTGTCAAGGTTTTCATTGGCCTGTTTGTGATTGGATAGCCCTACTGGCTATAATAATGCAGATGAAGAGTTTAGATATTAACTCAATTGTGCTCAGTACTCAATTCTGATTTTAAAAATAACTAAGTAGATTACATGGTGTAATGTAAAAAATGCTTATAAAACTACAAGTACTAGTACTAGTTTCACAGTGAACTGCAGTTGGCCTACTGTGTTTTTAAATGAAGTAGTGCTGATTGGAGCCTCTGGGTGTCACTGCAGGACTGTGTGTGTCTCTCAGCTCTGCTCTGATTAGTTTGACTGCAGTGAAAAAATCAGTGTGTAGTTCAGCTGCAGGAACAGTCGATGGCAGCTAACATGGCACTGAAACATCTGAACACTCATATTTTCTCATATATTTCTGTATCTTCACTTGACTGTGCAGTTTACAAGCTGTTCAACACTTATTGGGGATTTGATTTTCCCCATAATCTGATTTTTGTTCATTAATTCTACCACATTTGACGTTTTTGTTTTTGTTTTTGTACAAAACCATACTGGACAAATCACCTGGTTCATGATATCTGTATTTGTTTCATTCATAGCTTTAAATAAATCTTTACCCCTTGTCAAACCAACTCAGTTTCTAATTATTTTTGTTTGTGCTTATTTATCTTATTAAATGTGCAAAATAAAATAATATATAGTACATATGTTATACATCATAATTTGTGCTCTGGCAGATCTTACAGTATTACAAAATATCAAGCTTTCAAACCTGCAGCTGCAGAAAGTTTTCAGGTGAAAAAAGCATGACACAATATAAACATCTCTTCCAGCTGACAGCGGGTTCAGTGTTTTGTTTCCACTTTTATTATTCATTTTGCTCTCAAACAGAGATCAGTTTTATATTCAAAGTTAGTTAAAAGTATACAAAGACGACAAAAAATGGAGGCAGCTCTATATGATCTGCCAGAATGCATGTATTTTTTCCCACCTTCATGTTCTCCATGTATCGTCATGTGACCACAGAGATAAGTGTGTGCTGTCACATATACATGTATACAGAGTCACCTACATCTTGTGCTAGGCTGAGGTAAAGAAACCCTCTGAGCTGAAGCTCGCATGCATGAACCCCTTCTTGAGCTACTTTCATGAGGTAGACAAATGAACTGGAGTTCAGAGGATGGACAATGAAATGTGCTGAATCAAACAATAATCTGTCGAATAATCTGTTAGCCTTTAAAGCCCCTGATGGCTTGGTTTTTAGTCTTAAGTATTTCTTCAGAAAAAGTTGAGAAAAGTTTTAAGTTAATTACTTTAAATCTCCAATAACTGATTATTGTGGCCACTTGCTAGTATGACTCACAGATGTTGATTGTGGGTATAAGTCTGCCATTGGCCCCCTATTTTAATGACAGGCTGCGTGTTACTGTTTACCAAATCCCTGTCGCTGCAGGAATCAACAGCCCACAAGCTAGCAAACTACATGCTGCAAGCTGATGGAATGTGAATACTGCAGAGTGCAGAATCAGGCTACATTGTAAATACAGATAAGATCCCTTGTATTCAGCACATTATGCATGATTTTAGTAGTTAGTAAACCTGTAGAACAGAAAACCTTCTGATATTTTAGAATGAATAATTATTTGGGATAATTTGGGATACTGTGATTTCGATACAATACTGTGATTGTTGTCAAATATTATTGTCAATTTCTTTATTCTTTATTTCTGTTGTTATTATAGTAACTAACTGATGAAAAAAACTAAGAGGTCATTTGAATGTGTGTAAGTAGGCCCTACATGTTTTATAAATGCAATTTTAAGGTCATCAGTATCCATGTTATCCATCAATATTCATTTTCCTAAGCTGCCGACACAGTTGTGCAGCGCGTTCTTGGTGCCGCTGTTTTTTTGGGTTCATACTGATGTGGTTCGTGGATATTTTTATTCACGTTACTCGTGCGAGTAGAGGCAATTAAAAATGTATAACCCTGTGATCAAACTTGCGTGAGAAATGCAACACAAAAATGTTCTTTGCGTTTGGTCTGATGCAGCATTAGCTCTTTAGGTCTAAAAAATACATAAATAAACAACTCTGTTAATCACGTTAACACAAGCAAAATACTCAACGAACGTCAGTCTGAAAATGACCACCTGGTGGGGCAGCTACTGCTCTGGTGTGCATTGCTTTCTGCTAGCATTACTGGGTAAGCTGCAAGACAACAGTCAACAGACAACAGCCATGTTCTTTGGTTCAGGGGCACTGTGCTGTGAGTGCAGAGAATCGTTGTCAAGGCTAACTAATCAACTACCTACGTCGCTTATGTTGGTACCCTCTGCTGTCATGCTAGTATGTTTGTATTGAGAAACTTCGGCTGCACTTTCTTTGCCATTCTTGTGTGACAAGCTCACTTATAGCTTTAACAATTTAGCCTTTCAACCTAGCCTTGTTGAAGATTCCAGTCAACACGTTCTCACTTCCAACTCGTCACATACGGCAGCTTGGTCAGTGGCCATACACTTCTAACTACGATGTCCTTCCTATCCCTCTAGCATCAGTTTCAGGGCTCCACCATCAAGTTAACAATAATAGATATGCAACTGTCAAAATAAAGCTTGCTGACAAACATTGTACATATTATGATTACATAATATGCGTTTTGATGAGGTTTAGGCACAACAAGCACTTAGTTAGGCTTAGGAAAATCATATTTTGGGTAAAAAATAATCATGCTTACATAACTTAAAAACAAATCTCCCTTGACACTCAGTTACACACAAGACTTGAACCCCGATCTCCAGGGGAAATCCTGTGTATGACAAATCCAACTACCCAGTCCACCCTAACTTGGACTTTTCTGGGGCGCTTCCAGATATGATACTAGAGGGGTGACTGCAGTGACATATTTTTAAGCTTAGGGCCAGCGATCAGGCCTCCGTATTGGATGCGTTGGGGCTGAGAACTGGCTGAATGAGTGCACGGGCAGGCAGGTGCGTGGGTAGACAGACAGGTGCGTGTGCAGTCATTTCAATTGAGCTGCATGAAATGATTGTTTGGGCTTATTAGAGGCCTGCGACAACCACACACTGGATTTTTTTGTCTTTTTTTGTCAGAGCATTTGAATGACATTGGGATATTATGAGATCTACAAATAAAAAAACCAATGCTTCTTAAGTAACTTACCAAACATTGCTTTAAAGAAAGAGTTAAAGATGGAAAAATGAAAAAATAAATTCAGAGGCAGTCAAGGAGTCAAAGACAGAGAACATATATGAATTCTGAGAAGGCAGGTCTAGTTTACACCTGTATCTAGATGAATTAGGGTTCTAGTAAATAGTTTAAAGGCACACTCCAATCCAAGTGTAAAACCTGAGCCGACAGGCCGCTTAAACAAGATTTAAAATTTAAGTTATTAAAGCCCATAATCATTATGCAAGAGCAGATACAGGAGCCTTAGTAACATTTAAGACTTAATTGATCTGATGTTCAAAAATATTACTTAATTTTATACCTTAAAAGCCCCTGTTCATATTAACATTTGATGTTTTCTGTTCCTTAAAGGAATCCTGAATGACATCAGACTCCATCGGGGTTTTAAAAGTTGAAATTCGATTCGATTCATCCCCACAACCAATAAAATTACCGCTGTAACACTGCTAACAGCATGTTAAATCACTTTTTTTTTGGCCGCTATCTCTCAGTCTCTCTGTCAAATCTGCATCAGTTCCACATCGGAGGCCTCCAGGCGGACTTAGATAATGCTCTCCATATTTACAGTGGCAGGAGGATTGGGAGGTTTTTGACTAGATCCCATTTGTGTGAACCTATTAGTGCTGAGCGCTCTGAGCTCCCTCTGATACGCCTCTGAGATTAGGCAATGGTATTACTGTAAGAGGATCGACTCGCCTCGAGGTGAGGGCCGAATATACAGAGAGAGACAGAGAGAGGGAGAGGAACACACACAAAGATGGGAACATGCTCACGCAGATAGGACCACACACTCCCTGGAAAAAAAACAAAAAAAAACAGGTCCTGGCAGTGAGAGCGGGAAAGAGATAGAGGAGAAACACACACACACACACACACACGCACACACACACACACACACACGCACACACACACACACACACACACACACACACACACACACACACACACACACACACACTTCAAAATGAAGAACTGAAACCAAGGACCTGCAATGATAATGATGGTAATGAGAGGAAATGTGGAAGTGTGTGTGTGTGGGTGAGAGAGAGAGGGATAGAGAGAGAGAGAGAGAGAGAGAGAGAGAATGGAACTGCTAAATTGAAATGATCTCTTTCACTCAGTATTTAACCCTGTATGTCCTATTTGGGAAGAAGTGCACATATTATTTTAAAAATATTTTTTGGGCCAGACATCGCTGGCTGGAGTCATACTGGCACCATTGCGGTTACACAGTCCAGTCAAATGTTGCCATTTCAAATTCACATGTATCATGTCAACAGCTCTACATATGTCATATCACGTTCACGTGACACCTGGGCCAGACGACTCCGAGCAAGAGACCACCATTCGAGGCAGTGCTTCAACAATTGTGAGTGTTACCACCGGATCATTGTGAAACCATTGGATATTTTCATCATTTGTCACGCGTGAAACCGCTGGATAATTTAAGCATTTGTACATGTGAAACCATTTCCAAAGGTTCCATGAAATAAATTAAGAAAGAGACCCAGTCCAAAGCTCTCCGTTCATGAAAGTCAAAGTTACACCCACTAATAGTGCTTGTTTTTGCCACCGACAGGCTGAAGTGTCTGACAACATAATGGAAACAATTCCTTCAGAGACAGGCCTTTTCCTTAAATGATATCAGTTCTATTACTAAGAAGTCTCGTTCTGGGAGAAGTCTTGTTCTGAAATCTCGTAAGATGCTAGTTCTTGGATGACGATGGTGGAAATGTGAGTCAGAGTTGGAGAGAGGCGTTTGGAGTTCACTGCTAGCAAGAATTTATTTCCAAAGTCACAGCTGACTATTTAACTGATTTTAACAAGATAGATGAAGCAACAACTGTAACTGCTCACATTAAGAGATTGAAGCGGAAACAGACTTTTCAAATTCCCCTCCTAGTGTTTCCCTATGTTATTACTTTTAGTGCCACTGTGGCAAAGACAGTATTAGCGACATGGTTACCGCTAGCAGCCTGGCTACTGTCCAAAGCAAAAATCAACTGTAAGAATCCCAATTCGTTCAAGAAACCTTGATTTCACTGCTATGAAAAGTTAGAGTGACACACCCGGCTGTATTAGTAAGTAGGCAGGTTTTGTTACTTACTGATCTGGTAGAAAGAATGCTGGGTTTGTCCCGGTGGTAAGGAGACACACATCAACAGGGGAACAGACTTTGACACAACACCGGTGCTCTCCATCAAGTGAATGCACGTCTGTTCACTCTTGTGTTAGCTCGGTTTCGATCGCTCTCCCTCTTCACCTTCTTTGCCTTCTCCATCAGCGGGGTTCTTTTTCATTTGCACTGTAGAGTTTCTACAGTTATTCATGTTGTTCCACCGTTACCTGGGGATAGCGGTCACGGAAAACAATGTCTTTTCCAGTTTTGGTTGTGCAATGTCGTCATTTTTCTCTGGGACAAATCCATACCAGTTGCAGGTGGAAAAGCATAGTGAAGCAAGGCTTATAGGGAATTGATCCATGTGCAGACAGTGTAACTTTTCTACAGCCACTACACTGTGCAATCAGTATTTGCTTTTGCCAGTTTAAGTAGTATTTGGCTTTATTGGTAATTTTTGAGTAATCTGAGTGAGTAGAGCAATAGAACAAACCATCTCTTGAGTGTAACAGAGTTATCTTAGACTGAGAGAAGGAGGAGGAGATGCAGAGACTGTGGATGACGATGATGAAGGGACCATCAGTCAGAAGAATTGCGAAGTAGAGGAAAATTAGCTACTGCTTTAAAAACAGCTGTTTACATATACTCACGGCTGTTGCTGGACCTCAGCAGGTGGTCTATCTGACCCTCAAAGTCAAGAATGACTGTGGTTATGAATATGGGACCCCAAACAACGATTTTAAAAGTGAAATAAGGACAATAATCTGAAAGTTAGCTAGTATCACACTGGAAATTTGAACTGAAAAAGTACGGCTCAGATTCTTTCTTTTCCCCGCATACTTGTAATGGAGTACGTTTCCATTGTGGTATTTTAAATCCTGGATGTCTCATTTCACACTTTGCTCCCTTAATTTTACGATGTGTGAATGTGTGTGTATGTATGTGTGTATGTGTGTGTGTGTGAGAGACAGTGAACCTCGGTCAGGAAAAGGAAGGTTGACGAGGAGGAAGTCGCAGACCCCCCTCCAGCAGAGGGAGAGAGCGCTGTGTCATAATTTATGCCTTAAAAAGCATGAATTTTTCAGCGCACAGTGGCAGAGATGGCACTTCATGTTTACGACAATCATTTCCTTAGTGAATGATTCATGTGGATGTGGCGCTTATGAATCTTTCAGGGAACAAACAGAAACACTGATGCTTAGAGCTCTAAGCTTCTTTGCTGGCTGCCGCTTCAACATCCAATCTGAGTGTCTGGGAACGAAACAAACAGCGAAGTGAGTGTGGGAATAATAACCCTCCCTGCCTCATCCTCACTGTTTTTATCTCTCTGATTTATTTTCTGAGCAGTCTTAGGGTCACAGGAATATTATATAGCATGACAGATGTTGGCAATTTGAATATTCTCACTGGTAGATTCCTGGATAGTGTCGGTAAATGTAGGTTTGGCTTCTGGATTCTGTTCCCAAATTAATATGAAATATAATTGCATCAATGATTCAAATTTGAAATCATATTCACGTCTTGTTCCTTTCAGGCCAGTGTAGGAGATACACTAATAATAAACACTCGTTAATGGGGCACCACCTCCGTTATTTTGTCTATTTGAATAATCCGGAGGTAATTAATCAAATTCGACTGGACAAGTTTAACTTGTATCAATTCTAATCAATTTCAGATCAATTTATTCATCTCATATATGAAGCAGTGAGATTCTACACATATCCATCGGTTCTCCACATTAAAAACAAACCTGCACAGACAACGACGTACGGTTAAATAGCCTATGTTTATTGACTAAATAATTCAGGTTAAATAAATGAAATGGCAATTTAAATGAATAACACAGGTAACAGGAAATGTGAAATAACTAGTTCATGGGTTATTAGTGGAATATTGGCTGATGGTGAGATCATGGGTTAGGTTGAAGCATTTAAAGATTACGGGAGTAATTTTTAATACTAACGAGACCCTAACCGAATTTCTCTTAAGCTAAAAGATATGAACCAGAGCCATAAACCATCTCATGTATCATGTGTGAATCCAGCTGTTGTGAGTGATGGAGAGCCTACTTTCTCAGCCGAGTTGCGGGGCCGCGGCAGCGGATTCCCTCGGGTGATTTGCGACTCTAGCTGGCGGTCCGATGGCCGGGGGTCAGCTCGTCCGGTATCAGTCGGTTGGGCACCTCGGTCCTTTGTCTTAGGAAGAGGGCAGCTGGTCCCGTACCGATCCGGTGCAGATCTTGGCTCAATGCCCAGCGGGATGGTACCGCTAGCGAGCGCTGGGGGCTTGTCACAGAGTCTGTCTTTCGTTGGAAACCGCTTGCACGGTCTCGGACACAGCAAGTTGCTGTGTCGTGATGATGATTGTGATAAAGATGTTCTTCTTCGTTTCTTCGAGTGGTTTTCAGGCTCTGACTTTGTAAACTAGATTTAACTTCTTGAATAAAATAACTGAGGAGGATACGTTGATCAGGCGGATCTTCCGTTGTTAGTTAATGCAAGGTAATCTAAATTAAGTTTACTTCTTCAAAGCGAGTTACGATACTTAACGGTATAAAACAAATTAAAACAGAACTTTGTTCTGGTACAAACTTAATAAAAGAAGCTAATCAATACTGCGAAAAATATAAAGTGAGAAAAATCAACGCGTGAGCACTTCTGCTGAGATCGCTGTCTTGGAGCGTGTTTCAAAGTAAAGTAAAGAGCTTCAAAATAAGTTTCAAAAGAAAACTAAAAACAACTAAAAACTTTAAAACAACTGAAAAAAACAAAACTTTAAAAACAACTTAAAACTGAACCGAGAGACGTGATCTCTCCGTTTTATTACTTGCAAATCGAGGCGTGTCTAGGCGGGGCTTACCGGCTTTTATCTCCAAGATTTAGTGGAGGTGTGAAGATTCACAGAAACTCACTGAACTAAACCGTGCTTCACCTTCTCAGTTTCTCACCATGGCTCAATAGATGTACTTTGTCTATCATGACAAGGATTATGACGTGATTAAACATTAATTATACATATTCAGCTTAATACTTGTTAAAACAAAGACATATCAGAGTCATTTACTGGTTATAACCATGAACATATTAAACAGAATATTTCTCGTCCAACTGTATCAGGACTCACCATCAGGAGGTGCTGTGGTTCCACCGAACACAGTACAGATTAAACATTAAAATTTGATCTCAGTCAATCTTAATCGTAGAGAAACGGGAGAAAGATCAGTTTTATGAGCTTCTCTTACTGTTTCTTAATATGTTAGAAATAAGATTGTGAGATACTGACTTAATGGTTAATTAGACATGGTCTGAAATCTGGAAGAATACAGAGGCCATTTGAATGGAATGTGAGCAGATAGCATCCAGATGTGTCATAAATTTAAAGAAGACAGAGTAACAGCATAGAAAAACACGTCAGAAGGTGTCCGATGTCCACTCTGTGAATGTTTGTGGATCAGAAGTCATAGAGACAGAGAGAGAAATAGGTAGAAAGTGATCAGGCGTGTTACTTAATCTGCAAATGTAAAGACATTGTATTAACACATTCTGAAGACATTCGTTCGTCCTTCCTGGTGAACTGACACAGGTAACTTCATGACCTGTGTGAGGAGGTTCTGGTCAAAGGGAAAAGAGAGTTCAGAAATGGGAGTTTAGTTGTAAATTAATTAAAACTGTCCTCATTTGAAGTCTTTATGGTCCAGGAAACACTATCCTCTCTGCCAGGAGATAAGATGGCACCCCTGTAGCCTGTAAATCGTCTTCATCCAGATGAAAGGGTTAACAAGAAACAACAGGGCCCCATTTTAATGCAGAGGCGATGGACAGAGGTTCCTACATATCCCCCACTTCGATCTGAATGACCGTAGTAGCGGGAACTTTGGATCGATGAAGTCATGATGTCCATCGTCGAGGAGCACAGGTGGCACACTTTATGATCAGAGATGGTGTCTGACTTTGGCATGTGCTAAGGTCTAATCATATAGTAAAGAAAAAATAAGGGAAAACAGTACTGATACTACTAACTTGGTTAGTGGAAAGTTCTACTCTTAATCTTATAGAATTAAGGAGCCTGTTATAGAACTGTCAATAGTAACTGTTATCAACTAACTGTGAGAGTCGCTATCAATAACTGATCACTGCACTTGAGTAAGAGTGTTTTGCTCTAACTCAAGTGTGTGTTTGTCGAAAATTTTAGATTTCTTGATTTCATATTGGTTTGTGTCCAAATGATGGAGCTAAATTTTCAATGTATAGGATAACGTTCTCTGGTAATGGTGGATAAATTTTACTTCACCAGAAACAGTGGGATAAGATGCAGAAGAATCTTATTTATGGCTGAGCTGTTCACTGAGGATCCAATGTCTCTCAGCGTGTCTGCCATAACGAACTGACAGGTTGTGTGTGAGCATAATCAACTGACATGACTGAAAGGAGAATGATTACTCACGTAAATATTTATTACACTGTTCATATAGATGTACATTTCTGCTTGTTTTCTAAGACTGAATGGGAGCAGCTGTAACACAAGCAATATCCCTTCAGGGATCACTAAAGTATTTCTGATTCTAATTCTGATTATAGCAAGGAGAGTTTTATTCAGAACTTCACTGTGGGTTTTGACCACCAAAATGGTGCTCTACAATGATTGGCTTATGTTTGTAGCGCCTGCTGTTGTTGGTTGATCTGCGCTCTGATGTCTGGGATTTCAGCTTGAAATTCACATTCATGGCGATTTTACTGTGAATAAACTTACAGCATGAACTGTAGAGTCCAAGATTTAACAAACAAAATATTCTTACAAGCTTTATAGCTGATAGCTTTATCAAGGATTTCACCAATTAATTGTTTAGGTCTGCAACTAGATTACTCAGTTCTGATTGAGTGACAGTGAACTTCTGCAACTGCTGTAACCTGTAAGTCGAATCTGTCAGCCTGATAAACACTTTCTTTGTGTGTAGACGACAGCTGGTGATCAACAGTCTGGGATGTTCCTTGCGAACAATCTCAGAGTTTGGTTTTGATTCTACTTTTCAATTTATTATACACTTTGGACCAAAGGGCAAACGTGTTAGATTAACCCCCACTTTGAATCAATTAGTTTTGGGTGAATCAAAGGACTGTATTTAGTTAAGCAGGTTAAATTAGCAGGTTAATTTACAAAGCCTATTTCTCAATTCAACTTTGTAAATGACGCGAACAACAGTGACCTTTGTTGACAAAAAAAAAAAATAAAATTCTACTCGCGATTGGCACTTTTAGGTGCTTTAAAGGTTTTATCCTTATTTATGACCTATCAGACAAGTTTGCATCCCTGTCAAGTCCCATGGGGTTTTTGTGTGGTTTCATCTGGTTGCGATGGATCCACTTAAGTGTCTGCTCTTTCTGGCCTTTGTTTACTTTGATCTTTTGGGGCAGAAGCTTGCGGGCAAGCCTTCTGGTGTTTTGGTTGGCCTTTCTAGTCAGGGGAGCAGAGGTGTAGTACCAAATCTTGTCCCCCACTTCGACTTTGTCATGGGACACTTTTTGGTCATAGTAGGCTCTGTGGCCCCTTCGTGGGAAGGGAGCTCTGTGAAGCAGGTTTGACAGTTGGGCCTGACAGCAAATTGAGCAGTCTTTGATGTAGTTTGCTACATCTTCCTGCATGTGTGGCCAATAGGCTACTTGTTGGAGTGCCTGGTATGTTGCTTTGGCTTTTCTATGTCCTGCGCATGGAGAGTTATGGGCCTGCATTAGCATCACCCCCCTGTGGCTCTGAGGCACCACGAATGCAGGTGAAGTGAGAGCGTCGGAGACATGTACAAGGAGGCCCTCGACAATGTGCAAGGCAGTGCGTGCGTCATGCAAGTATTTCGAGTCAGGACCGGAGCATCTCGGTTCTGAAGAGTCGACAGGAGCATTGGCTGCTGCCTGAGCGTGAGCGGCAACGCCGATCATTTGGGTGGGAGGGTTGGGAAAAAATTCAGGGTCGAATTGCCTGTGAGTTTCATTAAAGGCACCAGGTTTGGGTTCGAAATGCATTATGTTTCGAGCTATTTTATCTAGGTCCCTGTCGGAGGGGTTTCGCGAATATTGCGCGCTTGGAGGAGGGAGAGGCTGAGAGGAGGGAGACCTTTTATCTCGGTCACGCAGGTCCCTGTCAGTCCGAGACTGGACAACGGGATCTATGGGTGACATAGATCGTGGCGGGGACGTGCCTAATTGAGCGTTCCTGTGGAATCTGCTCTCTTTGTTTTCCTCATGAGAGTTTGCACCTGCAGGCGCTTTTGGGAATGAACTATACTCAAAGGAGTGCTTTAATTCCCTTTTAACCTCTTTGAGCTCTGCCTCTTGTTCCATCTGTTCAAGATGGGATTCGTTAACTTGGTCCCTGGCTTCTTTTAGTGCCTGTTGCATGTCATGTAGACATTTCCTTTCTCTTTCTCTGGCCCTGTCCCAAACTTTGAGCTTACTTTTTAGCTCCTTATTTTCCTTGGTTGCTTTTCCAAGGTCTTTGTTAGCATCTTCAAGATGTTTAGTTACTTTTTCAAGTTCATATTCTGTTTTATCTAGCTCTAGTCCTTGGGCGTGAAGGACTTGTTTGAGCTCTGAGTTTTCTTCCTGCATTTCAGTCTGTTCCTCTTTTTGTGCTTTCACCTGAGACTCAAGTCGGTTAATGCAGTCTTCTGCTTTAGTTAAGGACTCTTTAGTTTTCTCGTGTTGCTTTTTAGGGGTTATTTCAGCTAAAGCATTCTCTAGCAGTTGGTCTCTGCGTTTTTGTTGTGCAGACATCACGATAATCATCTTCCCTAACATTTGCTCTCTGTCTTTCCCTTTCATTTCTTCAGTCAGGGACTGGCGTACTAACGCGGACATTATTTCATGTAGCTCACTAGGGTCGGTCTTCTGGATTTTATCTGCATAATCTGGTAGCAACTCTGTGGTGAGATCCAATATTACTGAATCTAGATTGTCTAAGGGATTCACTAGGCTCACGGTGTCAGAATCACCGGGCCCTGCCATTGTTTTTAGAAGAAAAGAAATTCAATTCAAAATTCTATTTACTTTGTTTTATTTATTTATTTTATTTGAGCTTTTTAAATTCTAATTGTTTTCAATTAGAGGTGGGGTTTGCTTGGTTAATTAACTCAATTTGTGAAGCTCAAAAACAGCAGACGTTTTGGATTTCAAAGGATTTGACAGCTAATGTGTTAACAACAATGACTAAAGTATTCGATCTAAATGTGTTTTTCGATTAAAAGTACTTGGATGTGTAGTTAACAGCTTAATTCTTTGACTTGCATGCACGTAGCATATATCAAGATCAAATTCCAAGTAATACAACAAAAATTTCAATTGAATTTGGAATAAAGTTGTCAAATCTGGTTAAAGTTGTCAAATTCGTAATTTACAACTTAATTATTCGATTTACCTGAATAATGAGACACATTAATTCACTATAGTAGTTATTGCAGTATCACAGGTTTCCAATAATACAATTTAGCAAGTACCTGTGTGGGATTTCAGTCTATTAAAGCTGAAAGACAAAATTCAATTAATCAAGTTAGCCAGCAGAATATGCTATTCAAATGTATTTGTTGTTAACAGAATCAGCCACCAGGGGTGTTGTTACAAATTTAATATTCACAGAGTTGGTCATTAGAGCAAGCTATCAAAAGAAATAAAAATCTTTTACCGAATCGTCCTACAGAGGGCGCTATCGCAACTTTGGAGGTTTTACAGAGTCGGCCACCAGGGGCGCTATCGCAGAATTTAATTTTAACAAGGCTACACGAAGAAGAGTCTAGAGGAGGGACTTTTTAGCTCCGCCCACTGATATACCCCCCTTGTTTTTCAAGGCTTGGGTCAGTGACGGTTTGGCCTCTGGAGGGTTAACTTCTCTAAGACAAAGTTACAGCAGTTGAGTTCACTGGTCACACGCAGTGAATCCTGCCACTTTAATTTTAGCACCAACAAGTTTTTCAGCACTTCAGAAAACATTCAACCAGCAACTAGCATTGCATTCATTTACTTGTGTTTTCACAATTTCAACTGATAGAGGTTTTCTGTCCTCCTTTACACAGTCAAATATACTGTCTTCTGAACTAGATTGTTGCCATAGCAACCAATCTTGATACTACACGGGGTAGATCAAATAAACCTCTCACTGTTTGCACAGCTGTTTTCTGTTTAGGTAGCTAATCTAAATCAGAACACACGAGGGTCTGAGCAAGTTACAAATATCTCCGGAACATCGCGGTAGATATAGACTTTATCTCAGCTGAATTCTATAAGCTTTGGCACAGCGCAACAGCTTATGATTCATCAAACCGGTTAATTTAAGAAGTGTGCAGCGACACTTATGCATGCAAATAAATCACAGACCTGGTACAACGCAGGATCTGTTCACGAAACATTAACGCACGGCGGCGCTGAACAATTTTAACTCACAGATCTGGTGATTACAGCGCAGAATCTGTACATGAAGCATTAACGCACGGCGGCGTTTAACAACTCTTTAAATCATGGATCTGGTACAACGCAGCATCTACACATTAATTTCCAACATGCAGCGATGTTGAACGCTCTTTATCACACACGGATCTGGTTACAACGCAGCATCCATACACATTAATTTCATATTAAGCAGCGAAATCAAATCTCAGCGAAGTTTTATGCTCACACACAATTCAAGGTATATGCAGTAGAGAATATAAGGTTAAGTATCGCACTAATCACTCGGTGGACAGCCAAACAACATTAAGACAGCTTTGGGTTTTTTGATTATTAAAACCGATGTTTGTCTGTAGGCTTCAATTTAATGCAGAGAACTGTGGTTTTAGGTGGCCTCGCACGGACGGCACCATAATAATATGTAGGAGATACACTAATAATAAACACTCGTTAATGGGGCACCACCTCCGTTATTTGTCTATTTGAATAATCCGGAGGTAATTAATCAAATTCGACTGGACAAGTTTAACTTGTATCAATTCTAATCAATTTCAGATCAATTTATTCATCTCATATATGAAGCAGTGAGATTCTACACATATCCATCGGTTCTCCACATTAAAAACAAACCTGCACAGACAACGACGTACGGTTAAATAGCCTATGTTTATTGACTAAATAATTCAGGTTAAATAAATGAAATGGCAATTTAAATGAATAACACAGGTAACAGGAAATGTGAAATAACTAGTTCATGGGTTATTAGTGGAATATTGGCTGATGGTGAGATCATGGGTTAGGTTGAAGCATTTAAAGATTACGGGAGTAATTTTTAATACTAACGAGACCCTAACCGAATTTCTCTTAAGCTAAAAGATATGAACCAGAGCCATAAACCATCTCATGTATCATGTGTGAATCCAGCTGTTGTGAGTGATGGAGAGCCTACTTTCTCAGCCGAGTTGCGGGGCCGCGGCAGCGGATTCCCTCGGGTGATTTGCGACTCTAGCTGGCGGTCCGATGGCCGGGGGTCAGCTCGTCCGGTATCAGTCGGTTGGGCACCTCGGTCCTTTGTCTTAGGAAGAGGGCAGCTGGTCCCGTACCGATCCGGTGCAGATCTTGGCTCAATGCCCAGCGGGATGGTACCGCTAGCGAGCGCTGGGGGCTTGTCACAGAGTCTGTCTTTCGTTGGAAACCGCTTGCACGGTCTCGGACACAGCAAGTTGCTGTGTCGTGATGATGATTGTGATAAAGATGTTCTTCTTCGTTTCTTCGAGTGGTTTTCAGGCTCTGACTTTGTAAACTAGATTTAACTTCTTGAATAAAATAACTGAGGAGGATACGTTGATCAGGCGGATCTTCCGTTGTTAGTTAATGCAAGGTAATCTAAATTAAGTTTACTTCTTCAAAAGCGAGTTACGATACTTAACGGTATAAAACAAATTAAAACAGAACTTTGTTCTGGTACAAACTTAATAAAAGAAGCTAATCAATACTGCGAAAAATATAAAGTGAGAAAAATCAACGCGTGAGCACTTCTGCTGAGATCGCTGTCTTGGAGCGTGTTTCAAAGTAAAGTAAAGAGCTTCAAAATAAGTTTCAAAAGAAAACTAAAAACAACTAAAAACTTTAAAACAACTGAAAAAAACAAAACTTTAAAAACAACTTAAAACTGAACCGAGAGACGTGATCTCTCCGTTTTATTACTTGCAAATCGAGGCGTGTCTAGGCGGGGCTTACCGGCTTTTATCTCCAAGATTTAGTGGAGGTGTGAAGATTCACAGAAACTCACTGAACTAAACCGTGCTTCACCTTCTCAGTTTCTCACCATGGCTCAATAGATGTACTTTGTCTATCATGACAAGGATTATGACGTGATTAAACATTAATTATACATATTCAGCTTAATACTTGTTAAAACAAAGACATATCAGAGTCATTTACTGGTTATAACCATGAACATATTAAACAGAATATTTCTCGTCCAACTGTATCAGGACTCACCATCAGGAGGTGCTGTGGTTCCACCGAACACAGTACAGATTAAACATTAAAATTTGATCTCAGTCAATCTTAATCGTAGAGAAACGGGAGAAAGATCAGTTTTATGAGCTTCTCTTACTGTTTCTTAATATGTTAGAAATAAGATTGTGAGATACTGACTTAATGGTTAATTAGACATGGTCTGAAATCTGGAAGAATACAGAGGCCATTTGAATGGAATGTGAGCAGATAGCATCCAGATGTGTCATAAATTTAAAGAAGACAGAGTAACAGCATAGAAAAACACGTCAGAAGGTGTCCGATGTCCACTCTGTGAATGTTTGTGGATCAGAAGTCATAGAGACAGAGAGAGAAATAGGTAGAAAGTGATCAGGCGTGTTACTTAATCTGCAAATGTAAAGACATTGTATTAACACATTCTGAAGACATTCGTTCGTCCTTCCTGGTGAACTGACACAGGTAACTTCATGACCTGTGTGAGGAGGTTCTGGTCAAAGGGAAAAGAGAGTTCAGAAATGGGAGTTTAGTTGTAAATTAATTAAAACTGTCCTCATTTGAAGTCTTTATGGTCCAGGAAACACTATCCTCTCTGCCAGGAGATAAGATGGCACCCCTGTAGCCTGTAAATCGTCTTCATCCAGATGAAAGGGTTAACAAGAAACAACAGGGCCCCATTTTAATGCAGAGGCGATGGACAGAGGTTCCTACACCAGGAAAAACAGAGTAAACTACCACAGCTTATTGTGTCGCATCACAGAGCTGCCAGGTCTCACGCATTGGCCGTGAGACTCACCGATTTAAGCATCTTCCCACGGTCACGCGCTAATCCTCCTATTTCAGACGGTGAATAGCAGCAATAAATTGCCCCTTTTTATTTTTCTATATTTATTTCCTCACTTGCTGCTTGCTGTACTTGGGGCCCTATTCTGCCTCTGATTGGCTTACCCAGATACAAATCCTAACCTATCAAAAGTCCTCATGCCTAAATCTAACCAACCCAACGAAAGGCAACGAGGACCAACCAATCAGAGGCAGAGTAGGGGCGGGTCATGCCGTCACCATCTCAGGAGAAGAAAACAAACTTAGAGGTGACAGACTTGCAAACGATTAAAAAAATATTGTGAGATGAATAATGCCGTGAACGTCTTTCAACTGAAGTGGAAGGTCAAATGGTTGGTAACCACCTCATTTTGATATCAATTATGTTATTTTTCTAGATTAATTAAATGCCTTCTTAAATAGTCACTCTGAGCTGGAGTGAGTTAACGTTACACAGACTGGTGAACAGTGGTGACCTAGCAAACGACAGGTAGCTGGATTCGGTGGGTTTAACAACAAACAGCCATGACTAAAAGGGTTAGTTATTTTTCATTTTAGTGTCGAGTGTCAGATTGGATTAGTAAACAGAAATCACTCATTTGCTGTTGAATCCTTTTGCAGATTTTGTTGAACTGAATGGTATGTAATCATTTTCAATAGATAAAAGCTCAGCTGCACTTGCTCTTCGTAATTTCAAACTTTGTCTAGTTATAATGAAATGTTTACTAAGTAGAGATGTATGCATCACTAAATTCATATGGGTGGCACCACACAAACTAGTTCTGATGTAAAGATAAGTTGTTACTAAATATTTACACCCACCAACCACCATGTTAAGGTTGTGACGCTGACTGAACCAACTGCCAAAACCGGCTAACTAGAGTCGCTACAACAAAGGTGATATTGACACCTGCAAACGGCCAGCTGAGCTGAAAGCATGTTCACTGGATGTGCTTGTTGCTGGAATGCACAGCAGTGCTGGAGCCAGCATGGAGAGGACAAGGTATGTGTAAAGGTGATGTCTCCAAGAGACAAGGACATCCTCCTGGCACTAGTCGACAGTGACTGAATGACAGCATAACACTCAGAGATGTCTTATGTTTTGTTTTGTAGAGAGCCCCCTAGTGGCTGATATTGTACATTTAAATGAACTGCTTAAAAACAGCCACCATCAACTGTTGGCTCTGCACAGGACTCAAACCCAAACTGGTCTCCTGGTTGAAAGTCCTGGGAATGAACCATCCAAACAAGCCCAACCACCTCCTGACATGGACTTTCTGGCTCCTTATATGACTTTCACCTGTCTCACTCTCTGTTTCACTCACATGCCATCCATGGCCAGTAGATGCTGCTCTAAGAACACTGTGACTGCATCGGCGTTGAAATGATTTTTTTGCAGTCTGCATGAATTGGAGTGGTTCAGATCAAGCATGTGCCAAAACATCAGTCCTGTGCTGTGGCATCATTGGCTTCCAGGATAGTTACTGCAGCAGTTCACTGCCGGCAACAACTTTGCCATGTTTTGTGTGTTGCTGCTAGTCAATCTTTACTACTGTATTTTAAATGTTTGAGATTTGATCAGATTTGAGGGTGCTGAGTGTGTCAGTAGATATGGCTATTATTAGTTCATATAGAAACATTGGATCGGCCACTGTCACCCTGATATTCACTGTCGCTCCTCAGCTCAGTGGAAGCATGTCCTCCTTTAAAAATCACATTTATCTGTTGCCTGGAAGCTGCAGTCGCCTGGTGGAAATCTTTCATCTTGTCTGTGTAGTGCCCTTCAGAGGGCCCTACCGGCTGTTTGGATTTTAGCCAAGGTTACTATAGAAACACACAGAGGGAGAAGTGCAGGAAAACAGGAAAGGCTTGCTCATGCTAATGGGAAACACGCTTACTGATTCCCACAAAACATTTCAAAATGAGTATAAAATGTAAGCATCAAAGGTTTAGTTTTGTTAGTGATCAAACCGTTTGTATAACCTCTGCGTGTGAATAATGACTGATTTAATCAACCTGAAAGTATTGAAAAAGGAGATACACACGGCGACTGACGGTTTCATTGACTGTCTGTCGGATTGATACATTCATTAGAGGCATCAGAAGATCAGCTCATGACAAAAAGGGTCTCTCATCCACAGACAACGGTGTTCACACCAAAGCCGAGGCCTTTAAAGGGCTGTTCAGCAAATGTATTCTTTACAGCAGACGCACACACAGATCTGCTCTTTGTGTGCAGTTTAATATCTCATGTGGGATAAATAATACATTTCCCTTCTGTTAAAAATATAAACTACATTTGAAAAAAAGTATTTATATTTAGTCAGATGTTGTTTGTCTCAACAGAGTCGATCAAATTAGTGTGATGTGCGATGGAGTGACTCCACCGGGGAGTTTGGTGGAGTTCAGCGTTATTCTCTTTGAGGTGAGTTTGATAGTCACGGCAGACACCTGCACAGATCACAGCTGAAAAATTTAAACCGTGTTGACTGGGAGAGTATGGAACCAACCAACAAACAGATGAATTAATTTAACTACTGATCAAACGTATTCAATTAAAATGTATATTTGATTGAAGTCAACCACACTGGATGCACTCAACATGCATATTAAAAACCACTAACATGAATAAATGCACACGTGAGTGAGAGAGTAAGAGTGGTAATGAATGAGTGGATGAACAAATGAGAGTCAGTAGACGTCAAATAAATGTGCGTGAATGACGACAGAGACTGATGATAACGATTCGACATATATGAGTTTCCAATGATAAGTGAAAAGTGGATCGATATTTATTTTTATTTAAATGTAGATTGCACTAGAGGTGGTGACTGTGTAGTTATAGTTGCAGTATAAATACATCAAGTACTGTAACACTATGTATTACAGTATATGCTCTCTCTTTCTCCTTTTCATTGAGCCCAATTCTTCAAAAGCATTTAAACTCCCTCGGCGCACCTCATCCCTCGAGGTTTCTCGTTTGACTCTGAATCTCTTCCTCTAATATACAAATACAACTGCTTTATTAATTTTGGACATTTATAATATTATGTCCTATTTAGGTGGACAGAGTTAGCGCTCATTTTTAGCATTTGTGGCCCCACGGGGAATCGAACTCTCACCCAGGGCTGTGTTAGTGCCTTGCTCTGCCAATTAGGGATGGTGTATCAGTAAAACGCTTCACCCAAGGGGATCAACAACAAAAAAAAAAAAAAAATGAGAGAAAGAAAAGAAACGGAACGAAACAAAAAAGGAAAAAAAAGAAGTGAGGATTTGAACCAATAAATCAAACTGATACAGGATCATTATGTAAATTCTAACCTGGGAGGGCACTTTCATTTAGTGCTGAGTGTGTGTGTGTACACAGGAAAAGCACCTCTGCATCTTTTACACACACACACACACACACACACACACACACACACACACACACACACACACACACACACACACACACACAGAAGACATTGTGCCAGCTGAGACCCAAACAATATAAAACAACAAACAATAAAACTCTGCTCTGGCTCTCCCTAATCCCTCCAGGACAGACCATCCCTACCTCTCGCTTATCCTCCACCTCTCCCTTGGTTCCTGCTCTCTACCTTTTGCATTTTTATTTATGTTTTCTTATAATTTTATTAAGACTCCTGCACCACGCAGATTGTTTCCCCTTGTCTTCACTTGTCACCTCTCCTTGCCACTCTTCAAATTTTGCTTTTTGCAGCCAAAATCTAAAAAACTATTTTCATTATTACTATTTTGTATTTTAAGCCACACTAAGAAATTTTTATGTTCATGATGGATCACGTGAATGCTTTCACTCTGAAGAGATCACCCAGTCTTTGTGTTTCCACTGTACACCTACCTACCTACCTACCTACCTACCTACCTACCTACCTACCTGCCCAGCACCAACAGCAGACAGACACTGTTATCTGGAAAAGAAAAGGGGAAGTTTAGCAGCTATAGAGCCAAATATTTTCCTCAGGAGCTGGTGAAATCCAAACCAGAGCTAAGACAAGAGGGAGTGTTAGACTGAGATTCATCAGGTTGACTTAAACACGACTCCGAAGAGATCACAATATTGTCCTGTGTCTGCTAGGGGAGGGAGCAGGCTGGTTTTTCTAACAAGTTTAAAAAAAAAAACAACAACTTAGAAAAACACAGTTTTCAGCTTGCCCCCAAAATATCAGTGAAGTCAGCTGTAAATGGTGTTTTGTAACATCTGTCCTGCAGTGAAGTCTAGTTTAAGACCTTTACTGTCTTTGGACATGTTGTGCTCACATACGTAAATACAGTTGTGTAAAATTACTAATTAAACCACCAAATGTTAAAAATGAACTTTTTAGATCTGTTGTGGTAAAAAACCCATTTAGATTTCTGTTGATGACTAATCAGTTACTAAATCCCAATGACAGCAGGGGTTTTAGGTTTGGCAAAATCAAATAGTTAACTAGCACATTGTAAAAGTAACATTTTCAAAATGAATTCAGTGAATAACCAAATTAAATAAAATGATATTTTATTATATATTAAGGACCATAGCAACTTAGACCTTTTATAAACAAACTGATGTTCACAGACTGGACTTGTTAATGAGGATCTTTAATGAATAAATCATCTTTCAGATCTTTCACTGTCAACAGTAAAATTACCGTTGGTGAAATCTGGTTATAATCAGAGGTGGCAGTACAAATATTGTAAAAAAAAAAAAAGACCCATGAAAGTTGAAGTACTGATTCAACTTCTTTACTCAAGTAAAACTAATAAAGTACAGGCTCTGAAATGTACTCAAAGTATAACAGTAAAAAGTCTCCCTCTGAAGGACATTTCTGTGCAAATCTAACTGAACCTCACTTCATATTAATATCATTTAAAGACTATTAAAAGCAGAATCAGTAAGATTCTGTTTGTAAACGCACCAGAAAGATAGTTGATTGTTGAATCTCGTTGAATATCAAAAAGTGACGTTTTGGATTGGAAAAGCATCCCGAGCACAGCAAAAAATATAATAATAAAATAATAAAATAAATAGAATAAAAATAAGAGAATCCAGGCAGAGGGCTGAAGGGTCTCGAGACACTAACACGCCTTTTCTCCTTATTCCAGTCTCACTCTCTGTCTGTTTACATCTTGTTATGTCTTTTCATCTCGCTAAGTCTGCAGTGCGTTATATGCATTATTATATGAAATCAGTCTTATGTTGTTGGGAAGGCAGCCTGCAGTGACGTAAAATAAATATGATTGACTATACCTCTTAAATGCATTAAAAATAGAGCCTGTTGTAAAAATGTAGCGGGTAAAAGTAAAAAGTTTTCAGAAAAATAAATACTCAAGTAAAGTACAGATACCTGAAAAACCTACTTAAGTAGAGTAGTGAAGTATTTGTACTTCGTTACTTCCCACCTCTGGTTATAATGACTTGGTTGGACTTGTACATAGTAATGTCCATATATTATTCATTATCTGTGTGATTTTCTGCTTCATTAGAACTTCTGAGGGCGACAAAAGAGAGACAGAGAGAGCAGGGGTATTGCCGTAAACCTAACCTAATAAAGAAGAATAATTTGCAGAGATTTATGGTTCTGATCAGTAACAATATATCTGTGCAAAAGTCAGCTGATAATATCGGGCTGACAGAATAATACCAATACAGATCCAGTTAGCAGCATCTGTTTTGTCTGCATTTGTTTCCTCTCCTTCCCTCTTTGGCCTTTAGTTGCTCAAAAGGGGTAGACAGTAGATAGATAGTAACAGTGGGGCCCCAGTGCTCCTTATTTAGGAAGCACACACACACACACACACACACACACACACACACACACACACACACACACACTTAGATGAGACAAGAAGCACCCGAGAGTGGTCCATTGCTGTGACGCTGAAATGACCGCAGACATCAACAAAAGGCATTTTTAGTACAATAACAACCTCGCGATTTTGATAAAGAGGCAAGAGATTATAGTAAAGAAGAGCGAAGAGAGCTGCAGTACTCAACAACAGACAGCACCATGGCCAGCTGCACACAGTCAGCAAAACCCTGATGATGATTTTACCACACAACATCGTACATATTCTATACTGCACCTGTATACCGCTGTGGACCTGTGATATGTCAACAACAAGGCCTGGACTTAACATTATATTCTACATAGTCTATATCATTAACAAGCAGCCAGCAAGCAAAACAGTTACTTATGTAAAAATAATAACAATTATTGCATGTATCCTTGTCTTAAAACTTATATCTAACACAATATCTTAATGCTACTTATTTTGACCAATGTTATCCAGCTTGCTCCTGAGGTTACCTGCAGCGTTTAGATACTGAGGCCAGCTAAATTGCTGCATCGCTGCTAGGAGCGGCTTGTCCGTGGGCTGTTTGTAAAAAATCCAAAGGAATCTAATTTAGGGAGTTTTGCAACCTTCTCCTCCTGTTCTTTTCTCTCCTGTTTTTTCTCACAACCGCTTTTATGTTTGAAAGGCATGACTGCTCGCTTGGCTTGCCTTGCAGGTGTGCTCAGCTTGTCAGTCTTGACAGATTTTGCGCTTCAACTAGCCGGAGTCTCGTCGTCTTGTCACATGATCAAATAGAGACTTTACATTGGACAACAACATACAGTCATTACCCAGCAATCATTCCTTGCATCTGTATATGACAAAAATACCAAAGAAATAAGAAAATATGAATTTGATTGAATAGTTTTCAATAGTTTACTCATAGTTTTAATAGTTTATGTGGAATAAGCAAGGCAAGGCACATTGATGCACGTGGGGAGAGAAGGCTAGCCTGTGTTGTCCGATCCAACAGAAGAGCTACTGTAGCACAAATTGCTAAAAAAGTTAATGATGGTTCTGATAGAAAGGTGTCAGAACACACAGTGCATTGCAACTTGCTGCATATGGGGCTGCATAGCCGCTGACCAGTCAGAGTGCACATGCTGACCCCTGCCCACCGCCGAAAGAGGCTACAATGGGCATGTAAGCATCAGAACTGAGCAAAGCAAGAAGGTGGCCTTGTCTGAAGAATCATGGTTTTCTTTTACATCATGTGGATGACCAAGTGGGTGTGTGTCGCTTACCAGGGGAAGAGATGGCACCAGGATGCACTATGGGAAGAAGGCAAGCTGAGGCAGTGTGATGCTTTTGGCAATGTTCTGCTGGGAAACCTTGAAGTTGAAAACCAGCCCAAACAGCACAAAGTGTTGTGCGCAGCAGATAATAACAGCTCTACAAAACTCATCCCAAATATGTCATATTTTATGTCATATGTCAGGTTGAATTCTGGGAAAATGTTTAAAAAATGGACAAAACATTGTGAAGAAAGCCCCAAAACAGACAAAAATAAAGAGCAGATACACAATATGAAAGTTATACTGCCATACTGTGTGAAAGGTATGACACATTTATCATTAGGGGAACGTACTGTACTGTACCAGACAACATCACTGTGTTGAATTGTTTTGTGAGCTTGCATGAAATGGCACTTTTCATGATTTTTTTCTGCCCATTATGCTGTAATCTAAGTAACAACATAACACTCTGTGTTACTACATTACAGACAAATGTAATTTGATTACAGTAATGCATTACTGATGAGTACTTGCAGTACAACCACGATTCCAAATAAACATGCATCCTGTATTCTTCCTTCACCATTTCTCCAATAATACACCTACTATACACCAATACTTCCTTCCCAGATACTCACGCAGCATCTCTCTCTCTTTCTCTCTCTCTCTTTCTCTCTCTCTCTCTCTCTCTCTCTCTCACACACACACACACACATGATCAGTGAAGGATGCAGAAACATGAAGCTCCTCTCGTTGCCTCTTCGGCATATCAGAAGCATTTTGCCGGGTGATTAATCGCAGCGGCGAGCGTTCAAGCCCGGTGGTCAACCCGGGGGCGTTGCCACGATCCTTGCACCTGCCACTCTGATCCACTGACCCCCCACACACGCATTCATACACAAACATGAAACCACAAATACATGTTAAAATGGACAGAATATGCAGCATCGTGCATAGAGGAGCAAAAATATACAGCTGTATAATAGACTAAATTCACAAAAAAGGCATTTTTTGGCAACATTTGGCAACAGGCAACATTTAAAAAAAATCTTTTTTTCGAAATGTTGATACACAAAAATCATACATTTAAAAACTGAATTCTGTGTTCAATTAAAACATTAACACACATGCATTCAAACCCAGGCTGCCTGAAGACAAAAAAAGACAGAAAAACAACACAACAAGAATGGATGATGTAAAAGTAGTAAACTGACACCACTGCAGGGTTAGAGGTTCAACTCCCTGAACCAAGGAACCAGTCCACCAATGAGCTGTGAAGACACCAAACATATGACACAAGCAGAGGTAATACAGGACATTTAAGAGGAACAGGAGTCACAGGACCAACTCCAGTTCTGGGACTAGTGCCTTGCTCAAGGGCAATGACACAGGGATTCTAAATAACCAAGTGCATAGGAGAAACTGGGGCAGCTGGAGGAACCATGCATTCACAGGGAGAAGATGACAGCCTTCCATATTCTATATGTCACTGTACATGTAGAAATGAAGCTCAATGATGAGTATCATCATTCACATTCGTCTCTCTCTTCCATCACAATCAGCTGACGATGGATGTTCGCTCTTTCAGTTGAACAAAACAGATTTTGCCATGGCCTTGTTAAGCCAATCATATTGTTGCTGCCGAACTTTAAATCCGCTGCTGTTAGCTGTCATTTCAGTGTGAACCGTCACAACCCTCCTCCACCTCCTCCACCTCCAGTGCATCAGGTGTGAGCTCTCCAGATGCCCTCTCCTCTTCACATCCATCCGGATCTTGGCCATTCTCTTTATCCAGTCTCCACGAGTGTCTAGCCTCCATCAGTAGGGTTTCTTATAATTTAAGCCAAAACATGATCTTGTCCTAACCCTATCCAAGTGGTTTCTGTGCCTAAACCTAACCAGACCACAAGTACAGCGTCGGCGCAGCATAAAACTGAAAACTGAACCTGAAGAAATGTTAAGTTGTAACATAAGGAAATGCAAAATTGCAACCTATGAGTGGTTTTGCAGAAACATACATAGCCAACATTTATTCTGGCGATTGGGTTACATTAAAATACAATGATTATTCAAATATTCACACGTCTTTGTCTGCTCTCTAAATTAAATTTAATATCTGATTTTGTGTAGTAATCAAATCTAGTTTGGACCCAAACAAAATAATGTTCAGAACATGAAAAATGGTGGAAAATAATAGACGTCTTCTGGACATTTTACCACAGAGGATAACTTTACTCTCTCTCTCTCTCTCTCTCTCTCTCTCTCTCTCTCTCTCTCTCTCTCTCTCTCTCAGTGTGTGTGTGACACCCTCTGCTCTCTCACCACCTGAGTTGGAGGAGGGCGAGCATGTGTCTCAGGCCCACACTACATCTGTTACACTCCAAAGTGTGTGCGCGTGTGTGTGTCGCACAACCGGTTAGCATGTGCCTTTGTGTGTTTATATATACTCTTGGTGGTAGTGTTGGTAAGGTGATGTGTGTGTGTCTCTGTGTGTGTGTGTGTGGCAGCAGATGTCATTTGTTCTGAAATCAGCAGCTGGATCCTAAGTTCCCACTGGGACCTTTAATGTCTACAACACACACACACACACACACACACAGCCAACCACCAGCCCTACCTGTGGACAATACACTCACGCACACAGGCAGATGTCATGTGGGACAGTGGGACAGTTTGTGTGTGTGTGTGTGTGTGTGGTGTGTGTGTGTGTGTGTGTGTGTGTGTCAGAGACCAACAGGTTGTGTTTCCTGATGGTTGGGGAGGTTGAAGTGGCGGTGTGTGTGTCTGTGTTTCTGTAGATATTAGCAGAGCTGAACTACTGACCGTTAACATATGGAGCAGAATACCTGCATAACCACAGATAACACACACACACACGCACACACACACACACACACACACACACACACACACACACACACACACACACACACACACAGATTTTATTTTCTAAAGAAAGAAAAGAAGTTCTCCAGAGTTCAGGGGGGAGAACAATATCCATCTGTAAAACTTTCTCCTCTCTCTTTTTTCCTCCAGAGAAAAGCTGATGGAAACAGATGCTTTAAGTTGTGTTATGAAATGTTTTATGAAAATATTGAAAAAAAAATATTCATAAAACTCAACTAAAATACTAATAATGACATTATAAATACAAATATTATTATCAGTATCATTATCTCTTGGTATTATCTCAAGGTATTTTCCTGAGAAAAAAATTTAATTAAATTTAAACATCATCTGAAATTTTCATTAGAAAGCATTTGTTTCACATAGTTGTTACATAGTTTTTCCATTAATCACCTTTTAAGTCCTTATGTTAAAATAAAAAATTAAGCAAAACTCACAGTAAGTAACCATCAGTAATAATTCCATATTGTGTATAAACTTAATAAGTGATAATAATTCGTCAAATCCCTAATTCGATTTAACTTTTGATTTTAAGGTCATCATTAGATTTGATTTTCAAACAAACATTTTTTATCAACACTGATGGCAATGCCATTGGTAGACTATCACATCTGGATTTGTAAAGATCAACAGATGATTGGATTTTATGCCCTGTCAGCTGTAAGTTATGTCTTCATATTCATCGTACATTTCCTTCTTTAAAATAATGGGTGTAATTTACAACAACAGCTTGACTTTATCCTGGTGGCTTTTTGCAGGAAAGTTCAAATAATATTCACCAAAAATAAAGATCCTAGAGACAGGATTTCAGTTTGTTACAAAATTCAGTTCCGCAAAAATATGTCAAATAAATCAATAAAGGATCTCTTCTCAAAATTTACTTTGGTAGTGGTCAGTTTGTCTTCGTGTACGCAGGATAAGTGTAACCGGTAAGCCAGCTGTGTCATCTCTGGAGTGTTGTCTCTTTTTCTTTCAGATGCCAGCATGTAGGGGGGTGAGGAGAAAAAATACTGAGTCGATTTATTTTCCATTATCGAAATTGAACCTCATTTTAATTGATTTTTGAAAGAATTGAAATCATTACGCCTTTATGTAATAATATATTTTCATTAGGAACCCATACTCACTTACATGCTTTACAGCACAGTCTAACAGTCCAGCTTAGACTGATGAGAGCTCAGTCTAGTCTGACAGTGGAGAGGTGAGTCTAAAGAGTCTGAGATGTCATCAAGGCCACCATACACAGGACAAACTTAAAATGCTTTGACCCACTTGTGGTAAAGATCCAACAGACAAGTTGTCTCTTTACTTTTCACCCTTTCACCAAATTTCTCTCCCAGGATATAATGAGCATTCATATATAATTTTCTTTTGCAGTGTGGCCATTTCGCAAACATTCACCTTAAAACGCCCGGGGAGTTTCGCCCTGTAGCCAGGCACCATATGGCCGTCTCGTACAGGATCTACCCTCGTCCTGACAATTAGGACCACAGGCTAAAACCCTGCCGGATCTGGAGCACGGCCAGATGAGAGGAGGACGGAGAGAAACAGAGAGAGAAGGAAAAGAGCCGGAGAAAAAAGATAAAGTAAACATAGATAGGGAAAGTGGCAAAGACACACGATTCATCTGAATGACGGAGAAACAGGCTGAGGAAGAGAGGAGCATGCTGGGTTTAGTAATAATAATAATAATAATAATAATAATAATAATAATAATAATAATAAAAGTAGAGGAGGAAAAACTGACTAAGTGGGCTAAACAATGTTTAGCCAATTAAGCGTTGCAGAGGAATCCATGTGCACAATGAGCCACCCATGACTGAACGCAGAGACAGAGGCAGAGCTGCTTAATTACAGCCTGAAGAGATGGGAGCCTTCATCAGAGCGGAAACACAGGGAGGGAGGAAGGAAGTAAGGGAGGGAGGAAGTGATTTTTTAGTATAAGGAAGGAAAGAAGGAAGGGCGAAGGAAGGAAGGAAGGAAGGAAGGGAGCAATCTGATGTTAAGTCAAGAGGCTAGTTTGTTTAGAAACAAATCAGTGTCAGGCATAACAGAATCTTCACCTATTTATTAGACAGTCCTTCTGATGTACCTGTGAAATACGAAAAGGAAACATAAATCACCTCACAGATCGCGCAAACACTCGCAAACATGCAATCACACATAGTTGTGAATAAACAGAGAGACGAGGGAGAGGATGAATTATGACGGTGACATAAAAAAACACAACAACCCAGCGGGCTTATGAAAAAAAACATCTCACCTCCAAACGAAAATAACAAACACAGAAAATAAACGTCAACAGGAGTCTATTCAGGTGTAATCTAACCAAGATCTAAAAAAATGATCAAACATAATAACTGAGAGCAGGAAGTAGAAGTCAAAGTGTGTGTGGGAGCTATGAATAAATATGAAGACACTTCTCAGTGAAGAATCACAAAATGGATTTACTGTGAATGCGTGCGACAATAAAGTTTATGGTGTTCAGCACAGTGAATAAATACAACCAATACATTTCACAGTGTATAAACCTGCAGTGAAGTGACTATCAAGAAGAAGCACAAAAACATACAGTGAATGATAGAGTTGATCCGGCCTAATATACTATAGGAGATACATCCATATTGGATGATTCCACATGTCATGATTTAATGTCCAAGCCCAACATCTAGTGCCAATGCAGGAAGTAGTGTGTTGTATATAAAGTAACGCAGAATGTATGGTTATGAATGCTAACCACATTTTTATTCAAAGCTTTCACTTGTGCATAGAAGTGGAACAAATTGTTTCAGTGCGGTACCACCAGACTGCAGAGCATCTTCTATCCTCAGGCTGGCAGACTCCTCAATTCATCCTCAACAGTCAACCATTAAAAATGGTTTGAATTTTACAGCTTATCCAATCCAGCCTCGATAAGATAACTGTTTTATTTCATTTATTCAGAAATAGCCAATCTCGCTGACCGTCCTGTTGGCTTAAACGGGTCATATAGCGTTTCATGACCAGTCAAAAGTTCCTTGTTGTACGTTTAACCATACTGTAGTTGCAGGTACAGATGAATGACAACAACTGGAGGATCCATTACAAAGGTTCTGGTTTCCAATACGGTTGAAACAGCAACAGGACACAATCAGTCATGAAAACATGTCAGCACTTTGTCGGTTTAAATCTAGCTACCAAAAACAAGAAGCAGAACATTTACAGTGCGTTGGGATGCAACAGATAAACTTCACAGTGAACAGGTTTATGGTGAACACATTGCGTGGAGAGACAAGAATAGATGATGGATGGAGGAATAAACTGTGCAGAAACAAACCAAATGGTGAATGGACTGTACTTATATAGTGCCTTTCTAGCCTGAGCGACCACCCATTCACACACGCACACACACACACACACGCACGCACACACGCACGCACGCACATACATTCATACACTGGTGGCATAGGCTACCATGCAATGCCCGCTGGCTCATCAGGAGGGATAACATTCATACACGTACTACATTTCATCTCCATAATGTTCTGACACTTCAGACACCACTTTTGCTCGTTTCGGTGCTTAAACATTTTTGACAAATACTTGAAAAGGTTTTTCTTTTATTTATCTTGTTATGATTAAAAACATTTTTTTTATTGTGTTTATACTGTTTTAGTTTTAAGTTTAGTAGTTAGGCTTAGCTCCTGAGCTACGCTAATGAGCTACACTTGGTGTTAGTGCTGTAATGGTAGTTTGTCTTTCATATGTTTTTTATTTTTTTACTGTGCATGAGAGACCAATGTGGCTTCAATTAAGTTATATATTTCATATAAATAATAAACACATTGCAACAGATAATATAAACAGCAGAGATGTGGAATCGAGTCACAGTGACGAGGACTTAAGATGACTTGAGTCAACGATCTGATGTCTTGTAACTTGACAGAAAATGAATGACTTGAGACTCGACTTGGACTTGGAAGTTAAAGACTTATGAATTGACTTAAGACATGATGACTTCAATCACTTTTACATTTTACGTTTTATGTTTAAGTGAGTTATTTATTTCCACGGATAGTTATTCAAATAGTGGGTCGGAGGATAATCCCCTCAGATATGCGGCTTAGACTGAATCTGTTCATAACTCAGATTTTCTGCAAAAAAGTTAAAAATGGTTTAAAAACAGACAGTAAATCCTCACAGTTGACACATACCACAACTAAAACAAGACTCTTGGAGAAACACTTCAGAGGCTATATGGAACAACTGAGTATAAATAGTTCATCTTCAACCAGTTAAAAGCAGTTTGAACCTGGTTTAAGACACATTAAATGCAGAACGCTGTATATGTTTGTGTAGATGCTGCTTAATGTGGTCAAATTAATAATACTGAGTTGATGGTATGTATCCCTGTCCACCTGATGTATGAGGGTTATAGCACAGTCCACTGGAGGGGAGGGGGGGAGAGAGAAACTTCTTCATTTATTTTCTGCTGTGCTGCCTGGCACACATGTTTAGCCCGGGGTGACGGCGAGCAGGAAGTATTTCTAAAAACAGGGCAATTCTGGAAAAATCACTGGCAGCAAAAGCGCCCCCCTCCCCTCTCCCCCCTCGATGTCTTTGGCTGGGTCATTGCATAATTTAGTAATCAACTAAATTAAGGTACGGAGAGATGAACTTGCAGCTCGTGAGCATTTGTGTCAAGTTCATCGGCTTTTGCGGGAAAACGGCGTCCAGGCAGCCGCCGTGCTTTAATGAATCTCAAACTGCCTCCGATTTTCATCTGCAGCGACGAGGGAGAGAATTAGCCGGGGCCCCCGCGCGCACACACACACACACACAAGCAGGAAACAGGCACCATTTGGTGTTTATGTAAATGTGCAAAAACAAAATGGCTGACTGCCAAATCCTGTCAGTAAACAAAGCTTGTTTGAGTGCCAGGCAGAGTGTTGTTAAGGTGGACCGCTCAGGATGGATTCTGAGCTGTAGGTGGCCCGGTGAGGTGGAAACACCTTAAACGAGGGTGCCGGTGACCATGTAAAACAGCCATTAACTTGCGATCGGATGCAGGAGCGTTGGTCTGCATCTCTAAAACAGAAACATTGTTCCCGGGCCTCTTGGTTTGGGGGATGGTTGGTTGTCATGGCAGCCGAACAGCCAATAATCATTCAGAGCAGAACAGTGGATCTGACCTACATCAGCTCGTAGGTTCTGAGTGGAGGTCCATTACAATCACGCCATCTACAGATCAGTGTAATCAGAAGAGTTCTCTTAAGTCAGAATGGTCACTTGAGAGGAAGTCGAGGGATGTTTTCTCCCACAATCCACTGCAGTTGGGGCCTTCAGTCCCTATACGGGACATCACAAATCATACTCATAGCCATTGGAGCAATATCATGCTAAGGTTGAAAAAGATTTTCAAAACACCTTTCAGCACAACTGATTAAACCTTGAGAAATGACCACAGAGTTGAATGAACTCCTTAGCTGACAGTGTCAACAAAACCAGAACATAACAAGCTTCATAAAGTTCATAAACTTTATTTCTTACAAATCTGTTGTATTAGGTTGTGTTAGATGTGGGTGGTGTACTTAGTAAAGTGCCTTACTACTCTGTGTAAGTGTAGGTAGAGGTAAAGACAAACCTAACATGGTAAGAATCAATCAAATAATGTGAATTTGCTACAGAAGAAGCTAATAGAACACTGCCACCTACAACAACACCTGTGTGACTGCAACAACTAGCATTACCGTAGTTCATTGCTCGAATGTTAGCTCCTTTCGGTGCTTTCACTACAGTTGACACATGAATTCCTTTCAGTGTTGACCCTTGAACTGTTCTACTTCTCCACCTTGCTACGCTTCAACTGGCACTTTGACCCAGTAGTTTGTTACATTTCACCTTCCACTTTACCACATTTAGTGCAGCTTCTTTCCATTCATACCCTTCAAATCCTATTTCAATTTCATTTCATTTCATCGATGTATATGAGCTGCCTTTCTCTTCAAAACGAGGATGGGTTTGTGGTGACGTGAGCTCCGGCTGAGACACCTGCCAAGCAAGGGACTATTGCTCAAGACGACTTCAGCTGACAAATGGTGTCAATTCAGCATCTTGAGAAATTCTGCAACTGTCATCGTGGCAACGAAAGTAGATATTTTGGACAAGTTTTTCCCAGCTATATTTGTGATACGCTGAATGAGACAAAAACGAGTATTTTAAGTCAAAACATGTAAGTTTCCTAATCCTAACCAAGGGGTTTCTCTGTCTAAACCTAACTAGACAATAACCAAAATGTTGTCAGGATGTAAAATTGAAACTTGAAACATAAAGAAATGTTAAGTTTAAACATATAAGTGGTTTGCAGAAATGTACAGCACAAACATTTAACCTGGTGACTGGGTTGCAAATGACACCAACTTCAATTTGTTCTACATTTCAGCTGCTGCTCAACAACTTAACCTTCTCACACTTCAACCCCAAATACAGTACATTTACTCTTCAAACAGAGACTGTCATCTGTACAGGACACCTGTCAGTGTGAACTGTGGAGCAGCTGGTGAAGTGTCCTTTATATTCTTACATATGATGCTATTTTTTGTGCTTACTACTCAAATACCATTTCAATTTCTTCCTTCTGTACACACAGATGGAAGAAGCACACTCAGCTTCTGCGCACATCTAATGACACCTCAACTCATTTTGAACTCCTTCATGTTCTTACACTTCTTACAGGTGCAGTAGGTAATTCTATAAGTGGGAGAAAGAGTCTCATCCCCCGGGTCGTCAAAAACTGATTCTTTTGGCTTCATTGTTGCTGTTTGGTCTTAACATCAACAATCACTTGTACACCAATCCCTAGCGTCAGTATTTGATGACCATGAGACTCAACAATCAACTATCTCTCTTGCCTACTGCACCTTTAACCAACTCCTTTTATTTTTTCACTTCAACCTCCACTTCAGCTTTCATTCTTTAAGAGCATATTTCTGTTTTACAGTGCTCATTGTCTTCTTGCAGCAGGATATATAACTTTTGGAATGATGGATATAAAAATGTGCATAAAACCTTCTGAAGTCGTTAGAGAAATCAGTAAAAGCTGATTTGCACGCACTTGGAATCGAACAATGTTGTTTTCCCCTGGTGGCAGTCTGTATTTAAGGCAATTTGACATAGCCTTTGATGACATTAGTTTCTGTGACATCATTGCCTTTAAATTTTCGAGTTTGCATCATGCATGTGTGTTTGTGTATGAATATACAGTATGTTGGTATGTGTGTGTTTGCTTGTTTGACTTGTGCACTTTATTCATTATCTGAGGCACTTTGTAGCTGTGTTCTGAAAAAGTGCTACACAAATAAAATTATTATTATTATTAAATGAGCAGAACAGCAACTAACTAACAACTAAACTGATAACATAACACTGTATGATTTCGTCATCATAGGTTTATTTTCATGCCAGATTTCATGTCACCAGAGCGCCCCTGAAGGCCTCAACAGGTATCTTCACTTCAGAAACCCAGACTGTGTTTGGAGGCTTAAAGTATCACCCTGACCTTTTCATCCTCAGGGAGGAGATAACGTGCTCGGTGCTTAAGGGAAGTAAAGAAATATTCATTAGCTGTGTGTGATTAATTGATGTCATTGAGTGTGTTGTATTTAGGCCATTTCTTGGAACCTCAGAGGCAGCAAACAACTAAATACACCAAAGGATCGAATGTAATGGGGAAGGTTTATTTCCATCTCTTCTCTGCTTGTGATCGTTTCTTTGTTTAATACAACATTAGAAGATGTAATATTTAAACAGCATATGTAAACTTTTTGATTTGTTTATTTTTTTTCCACTCAAATATCAAATCTGACAATATATTCCCTTCCTTCTGTCTTTCCTCCTCCATCCTTTTGGAAACAGCAGCTGTTGTTGATGTTTCACACTGTAAGAACTCAGTTCACTCTTTCAATAATTCTGCATACATTATCTTTGAAATGAGTTTTAAATAGATCTTAAAATTGAATGTATACTCTTGTTCTCTTAACCCACTGGATATATTTTCCCCAGGTCTTGAATATGATCTTACTTCTATTTTGCCAGTGTAATTTTTATTTTTTCTCCTGACATTCACTTTTGACACCTTTCCTTATCTCATTTTTTTCTTCTTGCTTTCTTTTCCTCCTTTTTAGTAAATGTTATGTTACCCCTTCCACTTTCTCACTCCATCCTATGCCTTTGTATCACCTTCTGTCCATCCCTCCTGGCCTTGTTTTTCCCCCGGCCCCCAGTCTTACCATCTTCATATCAGCCCTTCATGTCTTTCCTCCTCTCCCTCTATCGAACACTTTTTTTTTTTACCTTTCCCAATCATGTTGTTAATGATGACAAAGAAGAACTTTTCATCACTACTTCACAACTTCCCTCCATCCCTTCTGTCCTTCCTTTCCTCTGATTCTTGTTTAACTTTTTTTTCTGTTGCGTTTTGACAGAGCAGGTAGGACAGAAGGAATGGAAGGACTGTGTCCTTCTATAAGCCCCTGGCTCTCAGTTTGTGTAACCGCGCAGCATAACTGATAATAATTAGTGAAGGGGGACTGGATTAATTTGGTCGAAGTGATTGCACCGGGCGGGGCCCCGCCCCCTACAGCGCGGCGCTGTTTGCTCAGCTCCTGGACAGACGAGAGGGAAAGAAAAATACACTGGCTAATTATTTCAGATAATGCAATTAAGATATGCATATTTGGCATAAAATCCACGATGGAAATGTAGACGTCAGCAGATACAGTGTATCTGTGTGTGTGTGTGTGTGTGTTTCCTGCACGTGGTGGGGTATGTGCAGTGGTCTCTGGTGGCAGGTAGCAACATTAATCTCACCCTGTTTTGGGTCTCTTAACTACACAGAGGTTAGAGTCTGTGTCTGAATGTGCGTGTGTGTGCGTGTGTGTGTGTGTGAGAGAGAGAGAGAGAGACTAAAAATAAGCACGTTTGGAATCTTTTAATCTTTTGTTTATTTATCTCTGTCATGCTCAGCTCTGCACACTCATTCTTACACACACACACACATGGAAACACACAATGTGTGCAATAGGCCAGGTGCAGCAGTGTGTCTGTCTGCAATGTGTGTGTGTGCGTGTGTGTGTGTGTATCTACCTGCTACACTAATGATCTGCAGCTGTCAGCAACACACACGCACACACACACACACACACACACACACACACACACACACACACACACATAAAGAATGGAAAAAGGAGGGGTGGAAAGAAATGGATGGGAAAATTAGAAAAAGGAAAAGCGAGAGAAAAGGAAAGGAAATAAGAACAGAGAATGTGAATGAAGAAAAGTAAATGAAAGGAAAGCAAACATATTATCAGAGGGAAAAGTGTGAAAGAAAGGGGAAAAAAATACAAAGATGGAAATGAAAGTAGAGGAAAAACATCAAAAATGGAAAAGAAGGAGGGATGAAGGTTGAAGAAAACGGAAGGAATTCAGAAAATGAGGGAGGAAGGAGGCAAAATCAGGAGACAAAAATGAAGGAAAGAGGAGGAAACAAAAGGAGAAGGAGAAGAAGAAATAGGAAATGATGGAAGAGAGGATGGGATGATTGGACGAAAGTAGGAGAAAAGTAAGAGATGGAAAAAGGAGACACAAAGAGGCGGAAGAGAAGGAGAGAGAAAGAGGGGAGAGAATTGTTGGCATCAGTCCAAATACCAGCCTCTTCCTCTCTCTGTTCTGGTTTGAATACTGCTGCATGTCATTAGAGCTGCCAATCAACAGCTGCTAACGCTCTGCTGCAGCGTGCAGCTCCATGCAGGCTGACAGCTGCAGCCGACGCACGAACCCTGAACGCAGCGTGCTGCAGGTTTTTAAATGGGCTTCACCTGCAGGCCTCCTGGAGCTCCAGGTAACCTGCCTGATGATGTCAGCAGGTTCTGATAAGAATCAGGATTACTGTTCTAATAAAGCAAAAAGATGGCTCAGAGGCATGCAAGGATATTCAGGTTAGAAAGATTAAACCAGAAAGTTAGACAACAGAAAAGTGCAAGATGGACATACAGGTAAGGACAGAAAAACTGGTTATAAAAGAAAAAACTATTTAAAAAAAGACCATCTTGCCCTCCGGTTCATGGTCTATAGTAGGAGAGTCCTGTGTCAGAGACAAGGACACACAGCCAGGTCTACATCGGTGGAGCTGAGATGAAGCAGCCTACGACAGGAAGAACATCATTGGTACCCATTTAAAAAGCACCAGTGATATCAGTGAAGTGAGATGTCTGCACAGAGCAGAGGATACTAAAAGACAACACCCACGCTGCTGCCATCTGACAACAGATACAGAATGATCTGCTGCCATACCACCAGACTACAGAGCAGCTTCTTTCCTCGGGCTGTGAGACTCCTCAATTCATCATCCACACTGCACTCTGCGCTGTGTAAAGTTTTTCTCTTCTTTACTTCTCTTATGTAGCATGCAGGGACCTGAACTCAAATTGCGTCCTACAACCTTGGTGTTGTAAAATGACCATTGAATAAACCTTTTAACTTTTTTGTTCAAGATGACCTTTATTTAAGTATTACTCTGACTAGAGAAAGAAATATGAGTCTTTAGCTTGACAACAAAGCAAATGACAATTATTGAAAGTGTGGGACTGGCGGCAAGAATTTGTGTTGCACCTGCACTGTCTCTTCATGAAGGGCAGGAGGTACTCTGATTTTCTTTTGTGTTTTTCTATGGAAAGTAAATCATTTGGATGTCTCTACTGATGCACATTTTCAAAATTTCATGTCACTTTTCTGCCTAAAGCAAGCAAGAGAAAAAAAAATCATATTACCATCTTGCTCCATTCAGTTTTCTTCAAATATGTGGTTTGAGTTTAAATGTGTAGTGCTGGTTATTGGCTGCTCGTATGATCATCATTTATTAAAAAGTATTCAACAGTTTAATCACTTTCACAACTGGGTGACATCTAGCTATGGACTTTCTTGAATATCATATTAAATGTTATTACTTCTTTACGAAACCCAGAGAATATCTGGGAATTATCCCAAATCATTAAAAACACAAAACAGTGACTTTCCTGACTGGTTTAAGATTTTCATTCTATCAGATGGTTCAAACCAGACTGTTCAACTCTGATGTTAACCCATTTAGACAGCTTCCAACACACAGTCTAAAATTACTGTATCATTTTTCTTCCAACTGTAAGATGAGCATTCATTGGATCCATCCTCAATGAGATGGCCAATAGCATGACAGCAGCCAAAAAAAACCAAAAAACAACTCTATAATAGACAGCCCTGTCTTATGCTGCAGCCTAGAGGAAAATGTTAACGTGTGCATTCACTGTTTTTCATGACTTGTTCAATTCAAACTATAAAGCAGGTTACAGAGTTAATTTGTGTTCCCTGCATCAGAGGCCTACCTGTCATCAAGTAGTGTGTGTGGTCTCCTGACCTGATCCTATTAGCTGAGTGGGAGTTGTTTAACAGAGACTCTTAACAAGCCTCTCTCAGTGTGTTTTGTTCTGTTTGAGGATCAGAGAGCTCAGGTCCAGCTGTATTGGCCGTGTCTCTCTAATTAGCGACTGTGTTCTGAAGCTGATAAAAATTATTAGTGCTGTTACGCAACTGACTGAAGGGCTGAGCCCAGGCTCCACTACAGATCACTCACCTGCCTTATCAACAGGCTGCTAATAAGAGTAACACACACACACACACACACAGTTGTGTTTTCATCACTTTTGAGGACATTAGACATAGACTTACAATAATTTCCTGGAGACTTACCCCAACCATAACCACTACATGCCTTATCCTAACCCTTACCTTAACCTAACCGTACCCTAACCTTAAACCACCCTAAAATCTAATGATTTGCATTTTGTCCCTTAAGGAAGGTGGGTCCCCACAATGTGACTCTGTAAACAGATTCTTGTTTAATTTGTAATCATCCTTTTTTCATTTAACAAATTGATTTACCAACATTTTGCATCATATAGCATAAATGAACATATAACATGACTTAACACATGACATAACATGGTAAATGTAGGCGCACTGGGCTGTTGTGTAATTGAAGCCAGCAGAAGCCATGAAACTAGCTCAGAACTTGTAGTTCAGGTGTATGATGATGCGTGTATGATTTATTGGTTTTGTGGTCACCTTTCTGTACGAGTTCCGTACTACAGGAACAAAGCAACAAATTGTAAATTCATTAAGCTAGGTTTTCTTTTCATTTATTTTCAACAGACAGCGGTGTAAGTTTGTTTCACCTTGTTCCACCTGAGATAGTCGACAGCCTGTAGTGCATTAAGCAGTAAACCTCACCTACACTCTCACATAGTTCATATTTTATGCAGGGCTGATGAGAAACTTTAATGTAAATGTCACTTGTTTCAGCAAAGTCTTTGGCCCTGTCTGCTTTCACATCAAGAGGCTGCATAAAATCCAAGATCCAATCCGACCTGATCTGAAGGAATTTTCAACCAGATAGAGAGGGGTAGTAACATTTTATATTCTGATCAATAGGAAAATATTAACCATATAAACGCTTATTCTGATTGCTTCTCTCTGTCTGAAATAAATACATTCTTTCTGCACTGACTTGCCCCACGTCGGGGTAACACGTGCACATTTGAAAAAGTTATAGTCTGATTAAATACTTGGGGCATGTAAACAAACATCTTTATCCAATTACTTTTTTCAGCATCCATGTAAACAGTTAAGTTGCAATCTGTAATCAGAATGATTTCAATTAGCCTGAAAAAATACTCTCAATGTAAATGCAGCTATTGCCTTCTTTATCTCGATTTATTGTCTTCTGCTTTTGTTGTTAAATGTGGTTGGAAAACACCTTTTAGGTGCATTTTCAGCCACAATTGTGGACATATTCCTCAAATGACTGCATGCACTGAACCCTGATGTCCATTCTGTAATGGTTCAGGATGGATACATGTACCATCACACACCTCGAATGAGCTGTTCTCAAACGGCCCCGACAGTGACCAAATCTCACCTGGTATATTTAGATTCTGTATTGTTGATGATGTTGTGAAGCACTTTGCTGTTAAATAGCTGTCTTTGAAAGTTGCCTTAGACACAAAAAGAAATTCCGAAAAAATAGTAAACAAAACTTACTAACCTTTGGGATGTGGTGACATGGGAAATTCGCATCATCGATGTGCAGCCAACAAGTCTGCAGCTGACTTCAGGCTATTCTGAAGGCAATAGGGTGTCCAATCCAGTACTAGCAGGGTGTACCTAATAAAGTGGTCAGTGAGTGTGAGTGAGTGTAACAAATGTAACATCATATCTACATTATGTATGTAATAATATCATATCTAAGTTTGGTTAAAATTGTATAAGTGAAGAAAAGACAAATGTAATTTCTGTCAGCCATCTTTGTATGGATTCAGAAAACTTGGGAAAAAGTTTTTGAAAATTGTCTTCATCGTGCAGGAAACACAATAATTATTTTTTTTATCCAGCTGGCTGGGAAAGTCTTTCTCTGGTAGTTAAAATGTTAAACAACCTTTCAAAGATCAGAAGCTAAATGGAGCTTACATTTATTGCAATGGTAATATACAAGAGGTGTATTCTGGGTAGCCATGCACTCAATTTAATTGAATATTTAATAATATTACTTTTTGAGGGATCTATAATATAAATTGTAAAAAAGCATTGAGAGAATGAGGTGAATATAAATTAAAGATAAAGTTCCACAGCAGTTTATACACTGGGGAGAATCTTTACCCTTTGACCATTCAACATTTCTTTAAGATGACTGTGTTCCTTCACACACCTGCTTCACACTCAAGGTAAAATAAACATGAAAAGAAAAAGAAAGACAAAGACGTAATGTCACTGGTGGTCAGATTTAAATCTGATACCCCCATTCATCACAGAAAAATTTTCCAGACTGGGAAACCCAGACATCATAATACTGGGACAGGAAAAATGTTGTCCTGGCAACCGGGTAAATATTTAAGAATATGGGGAGATTGTTCAACCGGTGAAGTGGTGGTTGAGAGCTCTGTCTCACCCTCCTGACCTCTGTCTGTCTTTTTTTTCTTCATCTATCTGTCTGCCCTTAAGTCTAGTAAACTCTCTTTTTCTCCGTCATCTGTATGTCTTTCTCTGAGTTCATGAGCTTTAGAGTAACTACAACAAAGAGGAAAAAATCAACAAAACAAAGGAGAAACTTTAGTGAGTCACAACTTTGGAAGTCTCATCTCATGAAAGTTTAAAGCAATCTCAAGTAAGTCCATAACATAACCATTAAAATGTTATCAGAATAATTTAGCTGAACCTCATTGTTCTTCCACATACACGGGTCATCAACTGTTGGGGATACTGACTTCTTGCTCTGGACCTGTAGTTTCAGCCTTGTTTGCATCAATATGTCACTGAGCTATCATACCGTTTCTGTAGCAATCTAATGTAATGAAAACCTTCAGTCAAATGATGACCACATAAAAAAAAAATCAGCTGAACTTTGATATTTTAACCAAGGTTAGCTAGCTAGCTAGCTGCTGATAAGGATTCTGGTAATTACAGGTACAAGTCCAACTTGTTAAAATCTGCCCGGTCACAATGTCTGGTGAAAGTATTTCCCCCTAAGCACAATATGAACAATATGAAAGCTGCAGAAAGTGATTCAGTAGAAAGATAGTTGATTGTTGAGTCTAACTCCAGGGTCGTCACATACAAATACACTTTGTGTTGGCGATGCACAGCATCATCAATCTCCATGAATTGCAAATAAACACTAATATCATTTGAGTGGAATTTCTCCCAATTGTTTGGGACACTGAAATTTTCAAGGATGTGATAAACCCTGACAATGTCCATCAGCATGCTGATATTTTTTATTTATATTATATTACATTTTTTCTGATTCATTCAGAAACACAACAAGTTAAAGTTAAACTTTCTGTTCAGTGGTCAACAGCGATAGGCTGCGCTCACAAAAGTCAGTGCTCAACCGCAGTCCACTCCTCTCTGCAGACCCTCAAGGGTCCCTTGTGCATCTGTACGAAATGGTGAGGGGCGTGACAAAGCAGCATCTGTATTTGATGACCTGGAGTGAAAACGTGTTGATTAATCTGCTATTGAGCCTAAAACATAACCATAAATGTGGAATATAGTCATGTTGTGAAAAACATAGAAAACAGCTGGGCTCTTTTGTGGGTGTGTTTTTTGGTCTCACTGTTAGATTAGAATACATCACACTGAACAAACAGTCTGGTCTCTTGACTTAAGCGAAGTAAAGTAATGGTTGATACAAAGTTTATCTTGGTAAGAAATATTCCCATGACGGAGGAGGATGACCAACACTGTCTCTCCTTGTGATTACATCTTCTGTATACGTCCCTCTTTCTCAGTCCACAGCAGCTGCTCACTATTCCAGTGTGTGTGTGTGTGTGTGTGTGTGTGTGTGTGTTTGAGGGATCGGATAGCAGAGCATATTTTCTCACCAGCTGACTGTATGGGAAATGGATTATCCTAAAACCTTCAGGTTTACATTTCATTACATTTCCGTTTTCAAGCCACAACTCATAATGTGTCAAAGTATTAGACACACAGTTCACTCAGGGCTGAAGAGCACTGACTGTTCATGATTTGGAGAAAGAAAGTGATCAGTGAGAGGGTTTCCTGTAGCTAAATGCTTAATATGTGCACAAATACAGGACTTTACAGTTTTTTCTCAGTTACTTTGGTACATTTCTCGAATCATCCTTGACATTTGCAAAACAGTAAGTGCATTTCTCAACACAATTCGTACAAATAGCAAAACACCATGGATTACCTGCAAAAGCCAGTCTCTTGCTCAAAATCCTTAGTTCATCTCTCAAAAGTAAATATCTGTGTCAATGAACATGTCAGTGCCATCAGAATGACAAGTCCTTGTGTCATTGTGTACGGATAAGACAGTCAAATTGCTTAGTCATGTTGTCAGTATAACAGTGTACTCTGGAGGGGTGCTCTGATGTAAACTATGGCTAAAGTTCTGATGACAATTATTGTAAATTGTAAGTTACACCTTAGTGTATGTGGGAGATTGATTGCAAGAGACTGGACAAGATTCACATTTACGCTTTTACTGTTTGTACTGTAATTTGTTGAAAGACCATGTCTTTGCGATACAGAAAGGAAAAGACAGCACTGCATAGCACAAAGAAAATAACAGTAGAAATGTGAACACAGGACAATCTCCTTAGGGAAAACTTTACATGCAGTGCTGTAGGAATTACAGTGCAGTCTTCCTACACCTCCTGATGTTCATGTCTGTTGGGCCACAAATTATCATCCACATCACAACGAATATCTTCTCTTGCGATGCAGTGTGGAAAGAATCTTTTAGTGTCTTACCCAGCCTCTGAGTCTGCAGGCATCTGCTGTGATGTCATCACACGCTGCATCCATGGCAGCCAGAAGGGTCATCTGTGTATGCAGGGCCGGCCCTGGGCATAGGCAGTATAGGCGAATGCTAAGGGCGCCGTCATCCACGGGGGGCGCCGCAAACGGGGGGAGGAAAAAAAATAAAAATAATAATAATAATACTATTTTTTACCAGTGCTATTACTTATATTATTTCGAAATATTATATAAGCCCACAGCAACATAACTTCATGGCAAAGCCTATTAAATACTGGAGAGGCCTTTCTTCTGGGTTCCTGGCTCGTTGCACTGTACCTGCCCTCTGTGAGGGGGGGGGGGGGGGGGGGGGGGGGGCGGCGGGGTCGAGAGGCGAGCTGCCTTAATCTGACCGGACCGTGACCCAAGAGCGACGTTTATTGATACTGTAGCAGAACAACAATGTCCAAAAGACTGAAACCATCCGGCGCCCAGGGAAGGAAAAGAAGGAAAGCAGAAGAAGGAAAACGTGAAAAGGAAAAAGGTACAGTAACGTCAATGTGATGAAGTGAATGAAACTAATATGCATCGTAGTTACCGTTGTTGGAGCAGAGTGTTAGCTTGCTAGCTTACTTTGGACGAAAGTAGCATTGTTTAATAATCAGTAAATAGCTGAGTCGACGTAAGTTAATGTTACTCCACCTTAAACTCATCAGGGACATTTGGAAAGTTAACGTCAGGCCTGTTCAGGTGTTATTTTAACCTGCTGGCTGTGTTTTCCTGCTTGTATGTCAGTTAAAATGCTATTAGTTTTCCATCCACTTTGTAAGTAATAGGGCAGTTGTAAGACTTTGGTTTATTGTGTCACAGTTTATATTTGTTAAAGTTTACATCAGTGTTAAAGTGCAGTTAAAGTGTATTACTGTTAATACTCCATACCTTAGCTTTCCCATATCATTCATAGGCTACATATATATACATAGCTATATATAAGTTTCACTGCACTTTACTTTAGTCTATATTAGCCTTATGTATAGCACACACCAAGCATCTGTTTTTTATTAAAATGTAACATCCAGTGGTCACATATACTTCTCTTCTCTCTTCAGATGCACTTTTAAAATATTTCACCACCACCCCCAGTGACACAGCATCAGGTGCTCCTGTCCTCTACCTCAGCACAGAGAGTGACACAGCATCAGGAGTAAAGGCTGCTGACTGCCCATCTCTTCTAACTGACAAAGTAAGAAAGGAGTTAGTTCACAGAGGACCATTTCAAATAAAAAACAGTTACACATCCCAAAAACAAAGATGGGAGAAAGTGTCCACATGACTTTTTTACCAGAGTCTTAGTCAGTGGGGAAAAAATCAAAAGAAGCTGGCTGATGTACTCAAAAAAGAATGATAGCTTGCACTGCTTCTGCTGCAAAAGGTTTCCTCCCAAAGAATACAGACTGTTTTTATTTTGTATGTAAATAGAATATTCTTTAATATGTTTGTGCAATACCTTATTTATATTGTATTTTTAATGTATCACTTGTTTCTTACTTCAGTTTTTATTTGGTGTGATATTTTTGACTTAAAAGAAATAAAATCTTGAATACATACATGTAGTGTCTGTGTGTGTATGAAAATTGATTGTGAAATTGACTGCGATGCAAGGGGGCGCCAGCTAAAATCTTGCCTAGGGCACCAAATTGGTCAGGGTCGGCACTGTGTGTATGTGGCTGGCGATCATATACTTTCCATCTCCATGCTGAGAAAAATTCCTCAATGGGGTTAAGGAATGGGGAGTAGGGTGAGAGGAACTCCATCAGCATCCTGTTGTGGGTCGCAAACCATTGCCTGATAATGTTGGAGCGATGGAAACTGACATTGTCCCAAACTATCACATACTTTGGCAAGTCATCTCCAATCTGACCCCTCTCTTGTTCAGGGATGAGATCCCTGTAGAGAGTGTCTACAAAGGTGACAAGACGCTCTGTATTGTATGGCCCAATAATGGGAATATGCGTTAGCACACCATTCTCAGAGATAGCACCCATGGTTATGTTCCAGCCCTGTTGGCCTGACACATCAACTGTAGCTCTGTGGCTGATGATATTTTGACCACGCCTTCTGCGTTTTGTTAGGTTGAAGCCAGCCTCATCCATGTAGATGAAGTTGTGCGGTGGTTCACTTGCTTCCAGTTCCATTATACGCTATATCCAGAAGACACAAAATGAGTTTAATGAATTACATGCATTTTCATTTTGGACAAGATACAGTTACATCAAATGTATACAGCACATATTGCATCTTCTTTTCTACAGCCATAGCAAATGTGTAAAGGTCACACTTACTGTACTGTATATCACTATACGATGTTGTACTGTTTACTGTGAGGTACAGTTACTGCATGCTCATACATGTTTTACCTGTACATACTGGTAGCGCAGCTCCTTCACTCTTTCACCATTTCTTTCAAATGGAACAGTGTACAGCTGCTTCATATTCATTTGGTGTCTTTTCAGCACCCTGTCAATGGTTGAGATGCTGACTGTCTGGATGTTTTCAAAGATGTTGTTGTCCTCTATAATGACACTCTCTATCTCCCTTAGTCTTATGGCATTGTTTTCTACAACCATGGTGCAAATAGCCTCCTCCTGTTCAGGTGTGAAAAGGGGCCCTCTGCCACCCCTGTGAAGTTGTCTTGCAGTCCTATGTGGAAAAAATATAGTAATGCAAAACACAAAATTGAGTAAGATAAAATGTCACTGTATAAAGTATACTTACTGTATATTGTAAAATGCAAGCGGAATACTGTAATATTGTATGAAGCATTACAGAAAGTATACAGTATTACAGTACAGTGCCTATTGTTAGATTACATACCTGTTCTGTCGACGAAAAGTCTGAATGATTGAGGACACAGTTGTTCTCCCAACATTTGGCTGCACCCTTCGACCAGCCTCGGCCATTGTAAGCCCATGATTGAGAACGTGGTCTACAAGTGTAGCTCTTATCTCATCAGGAACGCGCATATGTCCTCGGCCTCTTCTGCCTCTTCTGCCACGCAGCCTCACTCCTCTTCCTCTGCTTCTTCTCTCTGGCTGTTGAACCCGACCAATTCCTTGTCCATTGTAACATTGTGTTGTGCTCCGGCTATATATATATACTTGCCAGTTGATGGTTCATGAGATGCACCTTTGAGCTATTTCAGAAAACTGGTTGATCATTGGTTGATCTAATGCTTCACACATTTCCCTTTGTTAGAGAAAGTCAAGATTCACCTGGGAGCAATTTACCAATTCAGGACAGATTTAGAAAAAAAGTCTAATGGAAATGTATAAAAAATTTGCTTGACATATTATGACAACTTGTCCAACCATTTTGCATGTAAAGACTTAAGCGAAGAACTAATGTCTAAATGTTGTGGGGGGTGAGACTATTCAACCCATTATAATACATTTTGATCAACATGATATAAGCAATTGATAATGTAGGAAACAGCAGAGAATTGTAAATAATCATTTGCACGGATGTACCAAAGCATTTGCAACTTGTTCAAAGAAATGAGAAACTGCTTTTTTGATGTGCACAAGTGACACAATGATGTGAAAATTGAACAAGTAGTTTTGAGAATTTCAATTCTGATCTGAGAAATGTACCAAAGCGACTGAGAAAAACTGTAATAGCGAGCACAGTAGTTAATAATGAAAATGCTAATTTACTTGTCATTAATATTTGGATGGGGGATTTTTTGGGCAGATGGATTCCACAAATAGACGGTTTGCCATTATCATGTTATTAAGTTTTTCTGACTCATTGTTAGCAAACAGTTGCTTACTCCAACACCCAACAGACGAACATTACCATCCCACTGAAACCGTGTGGTCTACACTTAAAAATATCATGTGCAGAAACTCTGCATTAAAATGTCTAAAAAAACGACTAGGTCTTTGCTAAATAGTGTATTTTGGTGAGTGGTGTACTTACATTATCGAAAATGTGTCCAACAATGTTCAAACATGGAGAAATCCAAGTTTACTCATTAGGTCGCTGCTGCTTCAAGGCTAGGGAAGTCAGCGAACAGGACTAAACTCAACATTAATATAACTTCAAAACTACCTTGTTTGTGAAAATGTGTGACTAAGTCTCATCAGATTGATTTTCATCAGCAATGGTGGTTGCTGAATAGTGCATGAATTCATTCAATTGTTTTTATTTGCCTTACTCATGCAGTGTTTATCTGACACAAAGAGCCAGATTGCTTTACTACATTAGCCTTCAGCTAACGTCACGGCACACAAGGAGAGTTTACTGTGTTTAAATTCAGGTAATCTCTCACTATTTGACACTCACCAGAGACTGTGATTCTTGCTCGCTTCTTTTCCCCTCGCCTCTCTGTAGTGTTACATTCATGAAGTAAAGTACATTTCCCATCCTGCTCCAGGTCAGCATTACAATAATGTGACAAAAACACAGAAAACGGAGGTCTCCTCAGCAGATTACTGCTGCAGTCAGGAGTGAAGGTATATCTACTTTTTAATTTAAAATAAATAATGTAAGCTTTTTTACCATAACTATATTTACATACATACAGTGCGTACATACATAAATCGTTCTGTAATGGCACAGTCTATTCAACCTGTTACAGGACACTGTACCATCAAAATAACTTTGAAGCTGTTATTTTAAGGCAAAAATGTTATATAATGTTGCTTCAAGTGTTCAACCCCAGGTGAGACTCAAGCTTAAATCTTATGAAAGATGTTTGGTTAGTACAAAAATTTCATATTGTGGCTGTTTCAAACACACACACACCAACACACGTTCCTTCACTGCAGCAAGTTGAACAGCTGCACCTGTAGTCTGACATGGGTCGGGGTTGTGTGCATGCATGTGTGTGTGTGTGAGGGATAGATAGATAGATAGATAGATAGATAGATAGATAGATAGATGAGTATGAGTATAAAATGAAAACAGGAAGATAAAGGAATGGATGGAAGGAAGAGCTGTGAAAGAGAGAGAAAAAATAGAGGGAGGGAGGGAGGGAGGGGGGTTCACTATGAACATCTGGCCCTGCGGCTATGAAAGGACTCCCCGCCACACACACATCACACACATATCCTCCCTAGCGTAAATCTGTCTGGCCAGGTGAGGTTTAAACTCTATAATCTGAGTCAGAGTTTAGTCAAAACAGAAAACAAAATCTGTTCACAGTTCAAACTGAGACTGATCTCTATACTGTAGTTCTCTACTGCAAAAAATGTCTTTGTTTTGTCAATAATTTGTAAAACTGGAGGTTTTTTCTGCAGCTGCATTGGCACTTTAGTCAAAAAGAATGGTAATAAGGGACTGTTTAACTCTTATTATGTTACATTACATTACTAACGATCGCGGTTTGGTTATGTAAGGTAAGTCACACACTTGTATCACATATACATAAACCGAATAAAAGACAAAACACATATCACACATACATAAAGAAAGACAGCATTTCTGATAATTTATAATGAGATTGTTCTCTAACGACAATACTGTGCATTTCAGTTTCTAAGGATTTTCCATATTTTTAAATTTCTTTTCATATGTTGGGCTTTTTCTCAAAGATCCGATTTGTAAGAAAGTCAATTTTTAAGTCTCATTCACAACTCGTCAAATACTGATGCTTTGGAATCGTAGGTCTGGTTGGGTGCCATCCCAAAGCGTCAGTTTGACTTTCATTCAAATTGGACCTTTAAGACAAATTACCATTTCTATTTACAAACAGAATATGTATTTTTGTTTAATCAGTGTTTTTTACAGCCAACGGTTGACGACTACCTGTATTTAATTAAAATGTGTCAGTTTACCTGGTTTTACTTTCATTTAGATTAACTTTGGTTGTAAATATGTTTCCTTATGTATATCTCTGTCTCAGTTATCACACTCACAATCTGGTGATTCTGACATTTCTGTGGTTCATCTCTGATGGCGTTGACACATGTTAACACAGTCAGCAGCTGAGGTTAAAACATCTGAGTGTTTGTGCTGTGTGTCTGAACACCCACATCACCAGAAATGTGGACAGAAGGAAACACTTTTGTCTGTTTTGTCTGCTCTGTGGTTGTGTGTGTGTGTCTGTGATTAAACTAAATAAGGTCACATCCCGCTGGTCGAGTGTTGTCTGCAATCTGCTGTTCTAAAAATGTAAAGGTCATAGGTCACACCAGTCAGAGCCACGTTCTGCAGCTCCACTTTGACTAATGAAATTAATTTGAATTAAATCTATAGTGATAATGTGAATCAAATGTAATGAAGTGAGGCCAGAGTAGAGGAACAATCTGGAATCATCTCGGTGGAGGATTAAAGGCTCGGCGAATTTAACGCTGATTATACAGTATGATGTCATAATGAACGTCTGCAGGGCCATGAGGAGCTCATCATTAGGACAGGAAGTTGGAGCTGTTCTTGGGTTTGCTGGGGTGTTAGAAATAGTCTAGAGGCTAAATTCCACTAACCCTAACAGTTCTAGTTTCCAGAAGGGGAAAACAAAGTACATCAAACTGAAGCAATGCCTATAAACTCTCACATCAACACCTAATGGCCTAACCAGACAGTGTACATTTGCAGGTTACTGCTGGGTGAAGAGTCACTCCAAGCGTGAGAGGAACAAACTGGACTGTTTGTAAATGTGAATCGCTATATGAATACCATTACATTCTATATTTGGTTCTTCCATAGATATATAAGAAAATACCGAAGGCAAACATGGTGCCTATTTGATTCAATGAGATTTGCTAACCTGCCGTATATGCCAAAAAAGTTCTCTTGATTTAGGGTTCCCTTCCTGGTTATGTGACCCACTGAATATGCGCAGTAGTGTTTCTTTAACTGGCACCACCCGCGAGTTCCCACTCTGCCCAGCAGAGAAGAGTGAGCTGTTTGTCTATGTTATGTTAGCGTAATGTTATGTGTAACGGCTAGCTAGTAGCCTGTGTTTCAGAAATGTATTTTCATCAGCATGTTGTCATAATAGTGTGTCTCATCATCCTCCTCACTGTCGACCAGCTCTTGTACTGTCGATGGGAATTTTTTTTCTTTCATCATCATTTGTTTATTGGTAGCTCTACTTCTTTGAACAGCCACAGTATTATTTTATTGTCAGATTGGATTTGCAAAAACAATTTTCTTGAAGCCTTCAATTTAATAAAAGAGCAGTACATTTTTTTTTTTTTGCAAGGCAAAAAACTGTGATTTTGCGGTGAAGTAGCAAATGGCAGATCTCTGTCTTTTATTTGAGCTATCTAGAAGTACATCCTAGAAAGTAGACAGTTATTGAATATACAGCTGCATAAAAAAGGGAAGAGTCTTGATCTCTGAATCTGGTTGAGGATGAGAGGCTGTTGCCAAATACGAAACAGGGGATCTGTGTGGGTCCATGAGACCCTCAGAAAGAGGAGTAATCTCAGGGAGTACCAACACCTGATCCAGGAGCTTTGCCTGGATGACAATGTGCTGTCTGTTGTCAGGTCCAGCATCACAAAAATGACCACTATCTACAGAGAGTCCATGGGACCTACCGAATTGCTGATCATTTGTTTGTGATACGTGTTGTTGTTTTAATGTCAATGCTATATTTTTGGTTTCATTGAAAGTGAGCTTGCTTAACACTAACCATGAACTGTATGCTAGCAGTTAAGTATGAGTTAAGTCTAAATTAATTAAAGCGCCGAAATCTGAAGTGCTGCACTCATTTGCCTCCAGGCCTGCTGTTTTCTGCTTAAATCATGGTAACTACGGTTTGTGAAATCATATAGCTCTGCGTATGAAGTGTGTTTACTGGGTGGGAAAAACACAAGCACAGTCCATTAACGTAAACAGCAGCCACTGAAAATACAGGAATAGCACGCTAGATAGCTAATTCTTGTCTCTTTTGTAGCCCATTGAGCTCCCTCCCTCTCTCTGGTTGTACAGCAGACTACAAGGTCACCCTGGGGGGTGTGGACACAGGAGGACAGCCAAGAAGAGGCACTCGGCTATGGGCATGGGTCCCACCGATCTCCCTCTCTCTTGTCCAGGAGACTACCAGGGCAATGAAAATCTTTGTCAGCGTACCTGAGACGTTGTTTTTTCCCCAGCTCTATGTTTCGTAGCTGTTTGGTGATGATGGGCTGGGGTTGTGTTTCTCTTGCGGTTGCTTAAAACAAACAGCACGGTGGAGCTGATGTAGCAAACTGTGAGCCAAAGTTGCAGCGCTAAACACACCACCATGCAGCTGCAGTGCTTCTGGGCTTGTACGGTATGGCGGACAGGCTGGGTGGCAGGGCAGGGGCAGGGCAGCCCGGCAGCAGCCCGGCACTGACCAGGCGTTGCTATTTGACAAACTGGGAGTGAGACTGTATTGAAAGAGCCCAGAGACACTCTGACATGGAAGAGTGGCTCCGGACAATGAGTTACCCAGACAGCAGCAGCAGAAGACCAGGAGAGTGACTGAAGACATTGCCAGAGCTAATGTGTGAGTTAACAGTTTGCATGTCCAGGGTAGACTGAAAAGTTACCACCATATTTCCAGGCGAACTCAAATTATCGCCCAGGATAATGTGACCGGAATATTTGATATTAACTGTATATATTTTCAATCTCCTCAAACCTTCTGAGTCAGCAGTGGGTCAGTTGGTACAAACTCACTACAGCCAGACTTTGATCAAACTCACAATATTTTGTCTAAAGGAATAGATGAGAGCAGCCACATGTCACTTTCCTATTCAGCAAAACAATCATGTCCCCCTTTGGGTGAAAACACTATAAAAGTGCTGGTGCCAGATTAAAAACATCTAGTAGTGACATGCCTAAAAGTTGCTGTGTTCCATTTTTCACGTCAGACAATAAAAAATCCCAAAGGTTATGATTTTCTGTACTTCCCCAGAGCAAGCAAAGGACAGTAAAAGAAGAGTTCTGTGGCTTTGGGTCGTCCGCAGAGAGCATTAAAATGGCAAACCATGAGACTTGGCCGGTCAATATACAGGATGTCTGTCTGTGGCAAACACCTCATCACAGGTTAGTTAATGATATTACTGAGTAAATCATGTTGTAACTACAGTTTTTACTGTGCAAAAATGACACAAGACCAGGAAGAGAAGAGAAGTACTTGGATAGGCTGACATAACATAAAATAGATGACATGTAAAAACTACAATTTATCATGATACAGACGGTTACCTGCAAGACTGTTTCTTTACAGGGACCAGTAACTTACAATTTAACTTGAAAGTTTCAGTTGAGTTTATTTCATAGTTAATATTGAGTTGTCTGTTTGTTTGTGAGAGTCTGTTTTGCCTGCACCCTACGTGTCATCACGGTTTGATTCGTCAGTGTATATAATGAACTGTTTGTCACAATGTTGCATTTACTGTAATTTTATTTTTTTTCCTAATATCTGTCAACCTGTCCAGTCATTAACACCCTCCAACAATCAACCTTGTGAGTTGGAAATAACCAGAGCTAATTCTAAGTGCTGTATCGTAGGCAACTGGACTTGCCTACCCCCAGAATTAGCATGACCTGGATGACTAAGAACCTTCATCAACAACCAGAGCTAATATTTTTTTTCCCCATCTCACTATTCAATCTTTTCATCTGATCAGTGGTCAGGTGTGTTTCTGTCACTTTGGAGATGCTCGCTGAAACTTTGCCTCCCATCTCTTCCTCTTCTTCTTCTTCTTTCTCTCTGATGGACTAATTATTGTCGTTGTTCTGCCGCTCGCGCTGCTGGCTGCCAAATGGAATTAAAAACCAATTATTGATAAATGAAGAGTGGCTTTAGCTGTGTACATGTGTGTTTGTGTTTGTGTGTGTGTGTGTGTGTCTGGAACAGAGCCTGGACCAGAGTACTACATCTGTCATCCAAACGCCGTGACAGCCACTCATGTGTGGCGTCGCATCCTGTGCAATTCAACACACACATCTGCACGGCAACATCTTTGCTGCAGGAGTGTGTGTGTATGTGTGTGTGAATATGTTTTACTGTGCATCTGTGCTTTCATATGTGTGTTCATATGTGTGTATGATTTATATCTGTGACATTTTAGCATGTGCATATGCACGTGTGCAGGTGTGTGTGCAGGTGTGTGTGAGTGAAGACTGATGCTACCTTGCCTGGATGTTTGTTGTGTGCTTTCTGTGTTTGTGTGACAGATTGACGTGTGCACAGATGGTGGATGACGAACATATGAAATTCACTTCACACTTTACATGTTGACATGACAACAGTGTTAAAGCACAAATGATGAAAATTTCATCAAATGCATTAAATGAAAACAAACTATTAATCCGTGTGTAGTATAGTAAAAGTAACAGGATTGAGCGCAGAAGACAAAACATGTCATGTCTGGAAGAAAGACCCCTTTTCAGTCGTTAAATTTTCTTTCAATTTTACCTGCTGAAGATTTACCAAATGAACTGATGTTCTCAGAGGATGCATTCTAGGGGTGTGAATCTTTGGCAAGCTCACCATGTGATTTGATTTCAATTCGCGGGTGGCTGATTTGATTCAAAATCGAATTTTCGATTGAATGAAGAGAAAAAGGGGGACTTTTTTTCAGTCTTTTGCTCCACTTTAGCATTAATTAATGAATTTAAAAAGCATGTATGCCTGTATATGGATAACAAAATAAGGGGTCGTGCTCTGCTGTGTTACTAACCTTATAGGTCAGTGATAGCAGCTTCTCTGCTGCACTGTTAGCTTCGGGGGTCCATCGTGGTACAAGACACTAAGCAGAAGCAGAGTTTTTGAGGTAAAACACACTTTGAGTTATTTTCTTCACCACAGAGTTTGTTTAACATGTTGAATACTGCAGTGTGTGTTTGTTAGTGGCTATCAACTGTTCTTCTTTGTTACTGCTGACCACTGCTCCGCTCCGTTTACATTACGTAGTAACGTCTTGTTATGCCATAAGAAGTCATCAGAAACATGTGGCCTGCATAATGTTTGTCTTGCAAAGGTAATTATCCCGTCATTATATGAAACAAATGCTTGCAACCTCTGCTTTACTGGAAGGTGAACTTCAGAATAACTCTACTGTGTGCACACTGTAAATTGTCTGGGTGCTGCACAACTCTCGTGGTTTAGTTCAGCTGTTTTCATTTCCTCATCATCCCGCTAATAATCAACACTTAGAAAATTGATTTTTGACAATTGTGAATCGATTCTGAATCAATGGAGATAAGAATCGCGATTCTTATGTCACTTGATTTTTATTACCCACCCCTAATGTATGCTGTAGTTTTAAGGCCTTCTGAGATTAACCTGTGGTTTTGTATACATGATTTTAACTTGACTTGAAATTCAATATAGGAGGATGGAAATTAAATGGCAAAAGTGCTAAAAAAAAAAAAAACGCAAGGCAAGCTGTATCTCCCAGCTCTCGCTTCTTGAATTACAAAGTGTATTATGAGACATGACAGGCGGGGCTAGTTGGCTGGCATGCTAACATCTTTGACATAATGTCAACACTGTTGTTTCTTCACACTCTGTTGACAATGTAAGGTCACTTTTTGAATGTTTCAAACTAAAATTCTGGCCATATCTTACAAATTGACCCTTTAATATGAGGTCTTCAAACCTCACCCTCCACCAGTTAATTCCAGTGTCTGAGTGTGATATTTATGCCCTCGAAAATTCACATGTAAGGTTCTGTCTCCTCATGATCCCACAAACGAATGAACTGCATTTTCATAGATGCAAAAATTACAGTTGTGCAACTCTACAACCGACAATGATACAAATGATAATGACAGTGTTGATTGTATAGAGGGACTTCAGACACAGCCTTACACTGTAGTTTGTAGCAAAAAGCAGGCTGAACAGGAAATAGTATTGGCAGGACTGAAAGCATGAACTGCAGCAGCTAAAGTAGCACGGCTAGCAGGTTTATGACATCAGCATATGTAATGTCTTATCATACACTTTCTTTTCATTAAAGCAACATTATGTAGAAATTGGCATTTTGTACAATGTTGTGCCCCCCACAGTTTCTGAGTGCAACACCACTGTCATAAATGTAAATCCCAGGTCTGTAGCAGACATAATGTAGGTGCTAACTACAAACAAAAAACATTGCATCACAACAATGTTATGTCTTGAAAAGTTGTATCTTGAAGTCAACATGTGTTATGCTGTGATCCTACCCTCTCACTGAAGTTACATAGAGCAGAAACAAGTGATGGGGGGCGGACTGGCCGAGACAGAGACACCAGTCACTCTATTACAAGACACTGTAGCATCAACATGATTTTAAAGTTGTTATTTTAGGGTAAATGTAGCTATAACATCTGACATTGTTCTTGCACTGACTGCAGTATTGCCAAGCAGTATTCCACATTTTCTGCTGCTTGTATTCTTTCACTGTGCAGTTAAATAAAGAGGGAAACACAAACAGTATTTCCTGTACAGGCTGGTTGATGGAGAGCCTTGAGATTTCATGTTTCAATCAGATTGATCTGTGCAGAATTAAACCGAGTTGAAACTGCAGCTTTTCCCTGGTCAATGTTTGCTCCTTAGTTTTACATATCGTCGCTGTCCAGTCAAAACCACGTATCTCCAAATTCTGTGTTTTTGAATTTTTTGATAAAACTGAAGGAGGAAGGAGGGAATGCTCCTTTATGAGTTGAGGCTATTCTCCCACTTCTTAAGCCAAACAAACCATTTACAAAGTCATTGAATCATCTGAAAATGCATCTCCACAAAGCTGAAAACGTGCCTGTTTTTCTTGGCTCATGAAAAGGTGACACTTAGGACATATGGGGTTTTGACTGGACAGTGACTTTATTAATATATTGACTTTCAATTTTTCTCATTTTTTAAAATTTCTATTTGTTGGTGTTTATTCTGAATTAAAAAAAAACCCTGAGTACAAAAACCTTTTAAAGCTGAATTATGCTGTATATATTTAAACACATCTGCATAAAAAAAAACCCTCAATTTTAACTATGAATTCTTTTTCTAATGACTTTCAGGGACTTGAGGCACAATCAGCGGTTTATCTGTGTCTTCTTGCCTTTTGTTTCATTCTTTATTAGGTGAAGCTGAGGCGTACTCTACAACTGGTTGACATGAATAGGGACTGCCTCGAATGATTTTTCAAAATAATCTTTAAAAAAAAAAAAATGAAAATGATGAGCCTTAATAACACAATTAATTCAGACACAAACAGCACACACACACAAATGTGTACATGCATACAGTTTAAAACATACCCCCCCCCCCCCCACACACACACACACACACACACGCACACAGTAAATTATTGTTAATCCCAGTAATAACAGCCCCACTATGAATCCATCAACTGATCTCTATCTGTAAGGACCAGGTTATTTTTAGAACTGCTGCAAGGAATATTTGTGTGTGTGTGTGTGTGTGTGTGTGTGTTTGTTCGCACATGTATACATGTATGTATGTGTGTGTGTGTGTTTGTGTGTTTGTTTGCACATGTATACATATATGTATGTGTGTGTGTGTGTTTGTGTGTTAGTGGGGGTCGCGGGACTGGAGTTGTTTTCCAGAAAATAGTTTTGTAATTACATCTGCGAGGGGGGAAACTCGTTATCTGCGTTAGCGAGCGGCCGACGGCGAACGCTTTGAAATATGTCTCCTCTTCAGCGCGGCGACGCCAAAATACTGGTAATAACTGCTGATAAACAAGGCGAGTGTAATTGCATCTATTTGCATTTTTAAATAATGCCGCTGAAAAATAAATGTGTTTGCTGTAGACAGTGGCTGCTAGGTGTAAACTGCAGAGGTCCTTTAACACAGGGGGAGCTGCGTTTTTTTAATATAATTCTGCCTGTTTTCATTTCAGATTATCGCTTCAGCTTTTTAATAAGCTGATATATTATCTCATTATTTATAGGATTAATATTACTATTATTTCAGAGGTCTAAACCAAGGCGACACTGCTGCCCTTCAAAAAGTTTGAAATGCTTTTCAAAGACATACAACATTTTTTTTGTTTACACAGTTTTTTTGTTCTTTCAATGGACCCAGCAGTTTTTTTTCCTGCTGTCTCTCTGTCACCCTCAACACGTAAAATCTACCTAAAGAGGAGCTCCACAATAGAGATGCGTTATGTAGTTTAGAAGAAACTTTAATCGCAATAGGAAGATAATCTAAGACCTCATTATCAGCTCAACATCAACACCATCCCCAATGATCGATTGTTTGGTGAAAGGTAGCATCACAATGTATGGTCACATTATATTGATGCCAAGATCTTCATTGACACATCACATTGTATATAGTGACATCAACGGTCAGCACCAATTTATTAATCCCAAGAAGGGGTAAAGGGGACATACCTGGCAGTGGAGGAGTTGATTGATAATCATCCTCGGCCTCTATGAAAAATATGTGTGGCACAAAGTATGTGTGCCTTTCCTTGTTTTCCTTCAGACTGGAATGACTTGGCCTCAATGCACGTTGTTTTGCTGTATTCATAAAACTTATCCTTCCATCATGTTGTAGTCCATGGTGTCAACTCCTTGAAGCTGTAGATGTTGATTGATTGATTGATTGATTGATTGATTGATTGATATAAATATAGTGTCATACACAAATAATGTGCCCAGTTCGAACAGGCATACAAGACACCATTATTATAATAAAAACAAACAGCCCAGAGTAGCTAGAGAGTAGCAACATATAGACTACAAATAGCACTTAACAAACAAACCATTCTGATGTTTTTTCCAAGCCTCAGAAACAAAAGTAGGCAACTTATAACCATTAAAACAACCATTCATTTATTCTGTAATCAGCCATGTCCCAAAACATTTCTGGATGTTGGACATTTCATTCAGTGCAGGAATTCATAACTCATCATGATAAGGACAATACAGAAGCAAATGTGATTCATTCTCAACTTCTCCTAATTCGCATAATTCACACAACCTGTTGTCTACCTGGATATTTTTTAAATCTGCCAACTTCAAGGGAAGGAAGAGGAAAGATTCCTTTGCAACCAAACACCTTTGACTCCTTGATAAGTTTGCTGTAACATACGGTTCAGTGCCACACTTATGCTTGATTTGAATATATGTCCGTAACTTTGGTTTTAACAAAATATCATTTAGCCATTTTTCTTCAAAACTAGCAGGTATCTTTCCTCTAATTATGCTCGAGTTACAGAATATATTGTTACAAAACATATATTGTAACTCAGCTTCCTCAAAAATAGCATGAGTCTCTGCAGCCCATGAAGAATTGCACAAGTCACCACACCGAAAAACCTTCCTTTTGACCCTGTTTTCTGAGATATCAAGAAATCGATTCCACAGTCTTATCATTTTCAGCTTATTGAACTGGGAATCCAGCCCATATCACCCTGTACAGCCACAGAGGGGGCAAACTTATGAACACCTAAGAAACAGCATGCCGCTCTATGCTGTATAGCGTCTGCTGTTTTACATTCTTTAAATCCCCAAATCCCTGAAGCATAATTTAATATAGGGAGACACATGCATCGTAAAGTTGTGAGTAAGTGAAATTTTCCAGATCTTTGTTCCTTGTTCACAACAGACCCTAGTGCTCTCCACGACTGAATCTGCCAAGACTTTAAATCTAACTTCATATTTCATAAATTCATCAAGAGTAAAATCCCAAATATTTATACTTAGACGTAATATATTCCAGTGTTACAGTTCCAAGAGTACAATTTCTCTTATTTCTTGGAATACCAAGAATTACTTTGATTTATTGCCGACCTCCATCTGTTACACCAGGTCTCAAACAAGTGTTATATATTTTCGTTATCCATCCTCAGATTCAACCAGTTGAACAATATCATCAGCGTATGACAAAATACCAAGAATTTAAATTGTCCAAATCTGTACCTAAATTAAATTCCTTAATTATAGGAGCTCAATGATTTACATGTTGTAAATAGGGTAGGAAACACAATGATTTTAATGTGTTATAAAATCTACCATCTACTTCTGCTTTCATAGGTTTTAAAGCGGGTAAATCTATTTGAACCCAATCAAGATCAAATGCACAAAACATACAGATTACATACAGAACATAAACAGATTTACTTTTCGGGAGTTCTTACAATAGTTCGAGTGAATATGATTAATGCAGGCTTGATTTTTTCCAAAACCCCTCTGCTCATCAACTAAATACTAAGAATTTCTGTATTTGCCCGGCTCCCAGAACCATCAATTAAACACTGCTAAACAGAACCAACGTCACCATGTTTCTCGTTGTCGAGCTTGTCCGACCTAGCAACAGTCACTTAGTGGGTCAGGACTTACAGTACAGACTGATTATGGAGTCCATACCTCGGTCACACTTGGGGATAATTTGAGCCCAGTGTTTATGGTGTAATATGGTTTTGTTAGTGAATGTGAAAAAGACATCAGAAGGGAAATATCCTCCTCCTCTTCTTCTATCTCCTCTTCTGTAATAGTATTTTAGCATACAACTATTGTTAAAAACCAACCAAAATACTGGACAAATTGACCTATGAATGTCTTTAAAAAACTTTTGTGCCAGTCTATCTAGCAGATGTTGAGATATTTTTTCAGGGTAAGTGAAGACTTGCGAAAAAGGTGTAACTGACAAATGAGCAACAATATCTCCAATTTTCCTTGGTTATAGAAGCCACAATAATGTTGTGATGTCAGCAGTGAAATCTGATTAATTAGTTTGAATGTCACTCTAGACAGCTTTGTTAATTGTACTGTGCGAAATTAGAGATATCACAACTGGCAACCACTGTTCATAGTGACACCTGGTTTCCTGCTATGATGTGTCAAAATGTTTATAATGGATAATGGGAGTTGTGGTCTTCATTGGTAAACAACTGCCATTACTGATGAAAATCTAAGTGGCTTAGACAGAAATATTAAACTTTTATTCACATCCCAAGAAGTCAGCATCGCCTACCTCATTCCTCACCCTCTGACTCTCTCCCAGAAGTTAAAGCGACCAAATGAAACTGATGTTACCCTGAGTAAAGTTCCAGATTTCTCTGGATTCCAACATTGTTGGAAAGGTTTGGGATAATGTAAGTATTCAACTCAACAAAAAAAAATGACAAAGGTCTTGCTTTTAGATATTTCAATGTAGAAATGTTACATTATGTCTTTAAGACATGTAAGTGAACAAATTAACAATTTTACACATCCTTTATCTATATTTATCTATATTTAACACTGCAGCTCCTGTTTGGTGATCTCACATAATTTTTGCCATAAGATAAGGCTAAGTGGCTAATGTGACCTTGCTAACACAGATGTTATACCATACTATATTTACACACACACACACACACACACACACACACACACACACACACACACACACACACACAATGTGCATGTTTCCAAGAGGGGTCATTTATCTGAGCAGCCAACTGCAGATTTTATTATTAGCAGCTATGTGTGCTGACCAAAGCAAGCGCTACAGCCTCTGCATGGTTGCAGAGAGGCATTCATACATTCACATTAAGTCTGTCTCTGTTACTGTCTTTACATCTGTTTATATTTCTATCTATTTCCTACCCTCCCTTTAATCTGACCTTCTCTCTCTTTCTTGCTTTTATTATTTTCACTTCTTTCTGAACATCTATCCATCCTTTACTTCGGCTCTTTCTCGTCACTCTCAATCTGTTTGTTTCTCCTCTTTTGTTCTCTCTCCCTTCGCTCTCTTTATCTCTCGCTCCTTTCCCCTTTCTGTCACTGTTTTATCTCCTCTTCTGTATATCTCCATCTTTATTTCCTTTCTCACTCCATCACACTTTACATTGCCCATATTTCTATCAGTCTTTCCATTAAGCTTCCTTCCACCTTTATGTTTTTTAACATTCCCTTCTTGTCTTTCTCTTGTCACTTTTCTTTCATTTTTTTCCCTCAATTTTCTCCTTCTCTTTATCTCCTTTCCTCCGTTACATGTATTCTAGGGATGGGGGTGTTAGGGTAGGTTTAATTAATACCACAGCATCTCCCCGCTCTGCTCCCCTCTCCAGCTCTGGACATTAATCAGAGGTATTTTCGGGGGAAGCGAGGCGGCGCAGGTGCAGATCGTCGGGGCAGAGAGAGAGAGTCAGATGATGTATGGAAATACACGGTAGACCCTGATCCGGCCGGCCAATCATCATCCATCACCATCCGGTCGCCGGGCGGAACAACTTATTCCCACCAATGGAAAAAAGGGAGGCGACAGATTTACGTCTCGCTTATCAGGACAAACAAGGTGGATGGTTTGTAAGTGGAAAACAGGAGGCAAAGTTCCTCCAGGGCCATCTGGGAAAATGTTTTTTGTTGCCCTTTCTTCAACACTATGTTTCAGTTAATGATTCTGTACACTTCACATAAGGCTTTGTAATGACAGAACCACAAAACATACCTTCACTGTTATTTACGACTTGTCAGGTGAACATCTTATTCCATTGTATTTACAATTTTCAAATCGATGCTGCAACATTTCTTTAAAAATCTGTTAATGTGTTTAAAGCTTCAACAAGGTGAAAAAGTAGAAAAGTCGACCAAATTTTGAACACCCCATATACAAAGTTTGTTTTTTTCACCAAAGCCAAGGCTGAACCACTGCAGCATTTCAAACCTGTAAAGGGCAAAGGGAGTGAAAAGGGCTGTGGCTGAGCGGAGCTGTCTGTTTCAGTGGCATTAGCAGTGGCTGTTGGGTGTCCAATACTTTGATACAGGCATAAATATGTCAGCCACTGGTTGAATAACCATGTCATTTTGTACACACATTCCTGCACATGTCAGGATGAATTGTAACAACTTTGATGAACCCCTGACCTCCCGCCTTGCGCTACCAATTCAATTCGTCCAATACTTTGGTTTATGACCATAACTGCAAAAGTTATGACACCCTCAGCCTCAGCTGAATTTTGTGCTTCGGTCTAATCAGCAAATGCTATTTTCAACAGACAAATTGTAAGCTACAGTTTGTTCCACCATGTGTCCACACTCAAAAATATTTAGGCCTCATATTTTTGTATTTCAATTCCATACAAAATGTCCATGCATTTGCAATACATTTTTTGACCATAACCAAACTAATAAACTAAATGTGATGAATCTTTGTCAGTCAATAAATAAAAAATAAATGTATATAGTAGTACTAATAAACCCAATGTGTTTTAAAAAAACAATAACTAGGTTTGTATATTTATCATTGATAAACCTACTATACTTACTAATACCCCTAACACACACACACACACACACACACACACACAAACACACCCACCATTTATAAACCCTAATGGCCACTGTATGAAATCAAAGGCATATACTAGACTACTACATATACCACTCTGATTTAGCAACACATAGACTGATTTACCAGCACACACCAACAAAAGTGGAGCTACAGCAAAAAAAATTGGATGCAATACTTATACACGTGTTGCGCACAAAGACTAAGTGCTCAATTTTCAAACATAAACTTGTTTTGCCATAATTGACCTCTTTGATCTAATAAATGCAAACCTTTAAAAGCTGATTTAAGGGAACCAAAAATTCCTGAGATCCAATTTTGAAATTAACATTTCGCTGCTTGTTAGATGACACAACAGATATAAATTTTCAACAGAACTTTCTGAAGCAAGAAGAAACTCCCTCAAGAACTTTGCTTAACAATTTTGTGAAACTTGAGGTCGACAAGTAATATGCCGCAGCAAAAATATAACAATCGAGAACTGTGAAAAACAAACATTGAAAATTTGAGTTCACTCAAATAAGTCTACTGAAATTTGCATCAGGTCAACCGCTTTGCTACACATATTCTAGAGGGGGATACCGGTGTTATTAGTCCAATTACTCAGAATCATATCATCTTCATTTTCAGAGTCTGTACTTTAGGTGAAAGCTTGGTTGAGTCCAGTTCCATCAGGATTTGAACACTTCAAATGTGCACTTGAGGTGCTTGGAGTGGCTTAACTTAAGTGCATAAATCAGTCCAAAAAGCATCATACATCCAGGGATGACTCTTGGTAGATTTGCAGACCTTCCACGCCTTCAGGTACAATGCCAACATATGCAGTCGTCACATCTGCAGGACTGGAACCCTCCACCTGAATGATGCTGGTGACAGGTAGACAGGTAAACCAACCACTAACATTTCAAGGAATCCCTGACCATCCTTTTTTTTTTCATTTTCTGACTGTTACAGTCCAGAACATTACCATATGGCTCAGTGGTCGAGTAGCTTTGAAGGTAGGTGTGTAATAGTACACAGAAATTACAGTCTGGTACATACCTTGGTTTTGGGGTACTGTATACTATCAGAACTGTTGCTGTTATTCTGGTTCCACAAGTATTTCAAAGTATTGCAAATTAGGTAACAAAATTAATAATACAGTCATGTTTTTTTCCACAGTGGCCTGGTTGTTCCTTTTACTGTCCCATCAGATCAACTGATCAATAAGCTGACAAAACAGTCCTTTCCACAGGCAGCATGTCATAGCTGGAAAAGCACAGTTTTAAGGCCCCACGATTGTGAATGCTGACTTACTGTCACACTGCTAACAAAATTTGTGTCGCCAGTGCTTTTCCTAAATGACAAGAGGATGGAACATTATGGACGATGGATTGATTTCCACTCGCTTTGGTTAGCCCACTCTTCTTCTTCTGTGAGCTCAGGTTTTATTAGTCTGATTCACTGGATGTGGACTGTTGCTTTAAAGCTTGCCATTGGCCAACTATTTCTGTCAGTATTCTCCCCCTTTCTGCCATCTGCAGGTTTACATTTTAAAAATCCCTGTCTCTATAGGAAACAACAACCTCCGAGCTAGGTAGCTTCACTCTGAAAATAAGAATTTATTCTAACACTAACCCAAACGCAAGAATCAAAAAATAAAATACAACAATACAAAATACAAAGGTGAACCAAAACAGCACAATACCAACCAAAAGCAAAGTATCAAATCAAAAGGCAAGGGTGCGAACCAGGAATGACTCGGAGATAAAAACCAGAGAGACACGAAAGGGAGATGAAACCCTGAGACACAGGAACAGAGAAGAACAGGACGGGAAACTGAACAGACCAACTGACAAAGAGAGCAGGGGGCACACAGACTACTTACACAAGGGAGGTAGGGATAATTGGACACAGGTGAAACACGTCAGGGAGGGGCAGACAGTCTCAAAGGTGCATGGACAAAGGGTGGAAATGAAAAGCAAAACATAACACATGAGGGCAGAACTTCAAAATAAAACAGGAAATGTCAAAGCCAAGAACTACAACCATGACACTTGGCAATGGTAGAGACCTAAAATTAAAGATCTTACTAATCATATCTTACATGTACAGAGAGGGCTTTATAAAAAACATTCAAAACACTGCACACAGTGTTCACACTATATATCGGATTCTGATCACATCACCATTCACGCTGTATAATAAACACAGCCCTAACATGTTCTAATAAAAACAATATGTCTGAATTAAACTAACTGCCCTGCCACATCTTTGTCTTTCTAGGAGCAGAAATCTAGTCCAGCCACCCCCAGTGATGAATTACCGGCCTGCCCTTTATTCTCATCTGCAGCTGCTCTCATCAACAAGCCTCCCCAGTGAACGTCTGTCTCTATACATTACAACAGCTGACATCTTTGACCATCATCCCATGACACATACTCTCTTTACTGTGAACTTTTGCACATCCCATGGTGAAGAGGTTTGCACAAAACTGTACAGCTTTGTGAGTCTAAAACATACATACTTGCTATAGTAATTGTTATTGTATTTTCTTATATTTTTATTGTAATTTTTGCGTTCTACATCAATGTTCTTGATTAGCCTTGATTTAAGGCAAATTCCTTCCTTTAAAAAAAAAAAGAGTGTCATTTGAGTGTCCACCATTGCACTGATATTTTTGTAAATGTTGTAAACTTTGTAATAAATGTGAGAACATGAAAAGCTGTTTGTGTTGACAATAACTGAAATTAACTGAGCATCACACACAGGATGGGTAAAGTCAGAAAGTAAAGACAGGCGTACAAATACATGGTTGGCTTTGGCCTTTGAAGGCTCACTTATCTTATCTTATCCTTTAATTACAACTGAAGACATTTCACACCAGTGTTTAGACCAAAGAATTAAATATTACATAACAACATAACGTAAATTAATTGTCAATTTTACTAATCAGCATATAAAGGATGATGATGGTCATGATTACAGAAACAATGAGAGGACAATAACAAGCAGCAGGCGACAGATAACTGTAATGGTAATTGCTACACCAATAATGTCAGTGTTATCTGATTAATTATGATAATGTTGTTAAACCGGGCGAACACACTCGCTCACTCCTCTAAACCATTCTCTCTTTCTCGCTCTCAATAGATGAATATAAACTCATATGTGAATGCCACTGAAATTCATGGATTTACATCATAATTATCTTTTTTTTCTTCTTTAATTAATCAGGCATTTAGGTCTCATCTCTTTACCATATTGTCTCTCCTTCACACACACACATTCTAATGCAAACATGCTGTCAGAGGTGTGTGTGTGTGTGTGTGTGTGTGTGTGTGTGTGTGTGTGTTTGACAGGTCAGGCCTGATGAAGGCAAATCAAATAGTTCTGGCTAATTGGGAGCTTTAATTCAGTACCAGGCCGACTTATTCCCCCACCACACACACACACACACACACACACACACACACACACACACACACACACACACACACACACACACACTTAATGTTATTACTTGTCATTCAGTCTATTTAGTCTTTAGTCATTATTGGAGCCTAATACCCTTCATGATTAACAGTAAAAGCTCACCTCTTATAACACACACACACACACACACACACACACACACACACACAGAAAAAGGTAATCTCTTTATTTCAATATGCGTGTGCATGTGTATAACACCCGCTGCCTGCTTCCGTTCGGTGCCAATGATGACCAACTGGGCTTCTCAAAGGACCTGATAATAAAGGACCTCAAAATAAAGGCTCGCGGTCAAGTTAGCAATAATAAATACTATGCAACATCCAGTTATAAATAAAGCTTGCTGATAAACAGTTCACATATTATGAAATAATATGACTTTTGGTCTGGTATTAACGTTGACACACGGTCACGGCTCGGTTAGGTTTAGGCCCTTAAAACTACTTGGTCAGGTTTAGGAGAAAATCATCATGAATTTATATAATAATAATATTATATATATATGTATATATATATATATATCTATATATATATATATATATATATATATATATATATTCACCGTATGAACCATCCAAACTCCCCTCGAGTCAGACTTTTATCACTCTTTATACTACTGCGCTAGACTGGGGTAACTACAGTGTCAAACTTAGAAGCGTAAAGCAACTCACCAGGCTGCTGTATCTGACACGTTGGGAGTCTCGACAGGCTGTAAATTATTCATGAAAGATTAATTTTTATCATACTTTTTATTTACATCAAAGCCCTATTAATGATATTTTCATTTGATCCTGAACTGTAAACTTTGTAAAGTTTGTTCCAGTATGAGCTCTATAATGTAGTAACTCCTACTGATTGCTATTGCATGTGGCAGAATTGACCTATCCTAGATTGTGGCTTTTGCATGATATCGAAAAATTAAACACGTCCCATCTGGTGTCAGCATTAAAAGAATAGTTCACTCTAGAATGAAATTCAGTCATTATTGACTCACCCTCATGCTGATGAGAAGTCCGGTGTAGTTTCTTATTCCTCAAAGTTCAGCTGGAGACCCGCGGGGCTACCCTCCGGCAGGAATAATCCATATAACGAGCGTCAATTGTGCCCGAGAGGAAAAGGTCCATAAAACTACACAAAAACTTTGTAATATTCCTCCATACTGCTCGTCTGCTGCAATCCAAGTGTCCTGAAGTGGCGACATCCAGAGTTTACTCGAAACGACGTCATTTAGTACATTTTTCTAGCCTAAACAGTCACTATGCTATATCTGCCTGGAGGCACCTGCTTTGAGCGACCGAGCGACACACAAACACAAGAGGTATCTGCCTGCACTAGTGATTTGAAACTTTGACACTCACAGCAGGAAGTAAATACCGGTGTGTATCTATCGCGAGTCTAGAGTTGATCTTGTCCGGTGCGGCTTCCGTAGTGCAATCGGCTGTGAGGGAGACTCGCGTGAACGCGGAGCGTAGAGACTGTATGTTATGACCAGAGTTTTAGCTGTTACTGTACAGTGTGATGGCATGTGGCAGGAAAGATTTCCTGTATCTGTCCCTTCGACAGCGGAGCTGAAGCAGCCTGTGAGAGAAGGTACTCCGCTGTCTGTCTACTGTGTGATGGAGAGGGTGCTGATCATTGTCCATGATGGATAAAAGTTTCTTCAGCGTTCTCCTCTCCACCACGGTCTCAAAAGAGTCCAGCCTGAGACCAAGTACAGAGCCAGCCTTCTTGATGATTTTATCAAGTGATGAAATGAACAGTTTTATGAAGTGTGTTTGTCAAAGTGAACCTCGCCCAATCGCTTGTGAATGACTGAGCCCTTCAAGGATGCCCCTTTCATACCCAATCATGATATTATTACCTGTTATCAATGAACCTGTTTACCTGTTGAATGTTCCAAACAGGTGTTTTTGGAGCATTCCACAAATTTCCCAGTCTTTTGTTGCCCCTGTCCCAACTGGTTTGAAACATGTTGCTACCATCAAGTTGTGTATATATACATAATCTGTAATGTTTTTAATTGAGTATATGTCTTATGGGATTAACATTCTGTCACATTCTGTTTTATTTATGTTTTACACAGCATCCCAACTTTTTGGGGAATCAGGGTTGTAGATGTGTGCTTTGGGATTTTTGTGTGTAGCTGCCCTGGTGAATTCATCTGTGCACACACTCATTATGAGCCTGTGTGTGACAGCAGAGCTGCTAAGCTAATGCTCTGGTATTAATTTGGAGGGAGGTTATCCTCCTAAGGTTGTTCCGACATGGCCGCTAATCTCACTGCCGGCTCTCCTTTTAATTTAATTACAGTTAACTATGTTAATATTTCATTAAAGTATTAGATAGAAGAACGTGTGTTTTAATCAGACCAATGCTGCAGCAGCGTTCATGGAGCCTCGTGTCGCGCTCCGTCCCTCCCTTGCCATCATCCGCTGTCTGCTCATCCGTTTGTTCTCTCGAGACTTCCTCATCCTTTCATCCCCTCTTCTGACAGAAGCTGGCATGTACGTACGTGCTCGTACACACACACAAAGTAGCACACGAACTTATGCAACTGCACACATGCAAGAGTGTCAGCTAAATGCCCAGGAATAAATGTAAATGAGAAGTTTTCTGTGCAACTCCCCCACTCCAAACACACACACACACACACACACACACACACACACACACACACACACACACATACACATACACACACACAGCTTGTTCTCTCCACAGGCCAGGGCAGATGTCTCTTGTCAATGTGCACAAGCGTCAAACGACCAGCCTGTCATATTTTCATATTTAACTATTCATCTCATTCTAATTTATGGAGTTTGAATACACAAATACACACACACACACACACACACACTCACACACACACACACACACAGCGTCAAATATTTAACATTAAACATGAAAGGTTTCTTGCAGGACACTTGAAGTATTTGCATTTTATTATGACCTTAAGTGTAGTGTCTATTACCTGCAGTGAAGTGACTCCTCTCAAACTGAACTGTCATCACACTTTATATAACAGAATGATAGTCTTAGTTTGGACTAATAATGATGATGCGCACTATCATTATTTTAGCTCTCCCTAAGGTTTTCCTGGACTTGGTCAAACAGATGACACACCTAGCCATACACTGTTTTCGACTTAAATTTGGGTAAAATGAAATTAGCGATTTTAGCGAAAGTTAACATGTGCAGTATTAGTTACTTTACATTACACAAAATTGTGAAACATTACCTATACCATGTTATGTTGCATTACATTACAACTATTTTGAAATATGACATTAAAACAGATTACAGTATACAGTATTGAATGACTGTACTGGTCCAAATATAACACAGTGCTTAATTACTCTTATTACTACTTAAAACATACCGGATTTTCTATTATGGAACTGTCTAGTCCTCGCATATAATTGGAATTTTTCAAATGTAACCTCCAGGAAAAGATATTGTGTTATATTCAGACCCATATGATATGTTACATTTGGTTATGATTAGTTCTGTTTGGCTTGGTGTAATTCTTGGAAGTTTTAGTGCTGCCAACTTATACTTCAACTTACCAGTGGTCGCTGAAAGGTTTGAGAAGGAAGCTTGTGACTGGGGGGTCGGTGGTTCAATCCTTTGGACCAGCAGGATAAATCTGGGTGGGGGAAAGTGAAAGGCAGTGTGCTCACCTCCCTCATTACTACCACTGAAGTGCCCTTGAGCAAGGCACTAAACCCCAACTTCTTAAGCGGAGATGCTCCATGGTGGGCAGATCAGATTGTTGGCTTTAATGAGCAGCTTAGCCTGTGAATTTGATGATCAAAATTGAAATCTCATTTTGAAAATGTGACTCCTACTCAATGGACACTCTATTCACAACTGTCCTCAGTGCTGACATGTAGAGTCTCTCCAGATCTCTGAACACTACCAGTTAGCCTCGCGCTTCAAATAGAAAGTTATTGTATGCAGTTTTGATCTCGATAAGAATAGACCGCTGAAAATGCATGTACAAGATGTCGGATGTATCATTGTAAAACGTTTCCGTGATCATGTTGCAGCAGGTCACACCAAGTGTTTTGCAAACACAACAGATAAGCTGCAGACTTGACTGCTGCTGTTTTGAGCAAAGTAAAAAACTGATGACATTTTACTCCCATAACGTCTGCTCTGTCTGGAGCAACACCAACCAAGTGCTTGGTCTGTAGGCTGCTTTTTGTCAGAGAAGTAATGATTGCATTTGTTATCCCCTCAGCATCCTCTAGATCTACAAGGTACAGGTAAGTACTAACAAGCCAGTATTTGACACACATACACAGCAGTTTGTGGTTCAGCTGCCGGGCATTTTGTCCTGTGTGTGTGTCAGGGCATCTCTGGTATTTTTATACCAGGGCCCTATATTTACATGTTTGGGTGTGTAAATGATGCATACTTACCAAAAGTGTTCAAATCCGTCCAGTAGATCGCCTCAGCTGGCAGCTTAACAGCAACGACAGCTGCAATGGCTGCAACTAATCCTTTGGGGCAAATCCAGCCATCAAACTTACTTCCATTAAAAGTGCTTGTTTGTGATACTGATGAGCTGAGGTTGTTATTGTAAGTGTCTTTATTGAATTACGGAAACGATTCCAACAGAGATTGACCTTATTTAAAAAAAAAAATAAAGTTCCTTTTTGTCACCAAAAACACAAGTCTGGCTCCAGGAGAAGTCTCCTCTGAAATCTCACGAGTGGTGAGTTGCTGCAGGAACATGACGGTGGAAAGAGTTGGAGAGAGAAGTTTGGAGTTTACCTAGAGGAACTGCCGGCAAGAACTTATTTCCAAAGTCATGGCTGAATAATAAACTGATTTTGAAATCTAAACAAGGCAACAACTGAGCTCACTAACTGACAGGAGGCCGGGCACATAAGAAGCAATCCTGTGTTGACTGGTTTTGGTCACCCATGGCTCATGATTCCATCCAGCTTTACTTGTAGTCTCTACCAAAGGTTTCAACACTGGGTATGTAGCAGGCTTTGTGCTCCTGCTTCGTTAAATGGTCTTTAAGATTGTCTGGATGGGCCCTGATTTTAAACAATACAGAACAATGAGCCTTTGGACCATACAGAACAGGTTTGATCCGAGACTTCAGGTCAGGTTTAGTTATATTTTCCCCACTTTGATATTGTACAGACTTTAGCTAGTTGATTTTATTTATATCACACAATCACACACACACACACACACACACACACACACACACACACACACACACACACACACCTATATTAAAATGTGTGTGTCAGGAGTAATATTTGAAGCTTTGATACACAGATGGTTGTGCTGTCTACACCTGCCCTCCACTGGGACCTGAGTGTGTGTCTAGGTGTTTGTGTGTGTGTGTGTGTGTGTGTGTGTGTGTGTGTGTGTGTGCATGCGTGTGTGTGTGTCAGTTTCCAACACTTGAAAGAGACTTGTCAGCATTCCTCTCTGAACTACCTCTGTCGTCTATTAATCTCTCTCTTTCATTCTGTCATCCCTCCTTCGCTCTCTCTCTCCATCCTCCTCTCCCTCCCCTTAATTCGCCCCAGCTCCTTTTTTTACCCTCTTCAATCTCTCTCACTCTAATCTATTCATCTCTCTCGTTCCCCCTTCTCCTGGTTCTCTCACTTCCTTGCTCTCTTCCTTTTCCTCCTTTACACTCCATCACTTCCTCTACAATCCTGCTCACTCTCCTCTTTAAAAGTTTGGTTTGAATCACCACAATTAACTTTGATTTACTGTTCCTTCTCGTGGTAGTGCAGTCAGGCCACGAGCTTGTTTAGATATAGTAAAACAAAGTGAAGAGGATGGTATTTTGAAATGCTAATATAGTGAAGAACAACCCTGTATCCATTATTGTTATTAAGTGATTCAAATAGGTCTGATGTTGTCTGCATGAATGGCTTTTTCCGTTGGCTGCAGAAATGGCAGAATCTGAGCTTCGTAGGCAAGATGAAGAATGGGGACGTCATCTTCCTACATCGGTAACTAGGTAAGCTGCTAAACTCATGTACAACAGCGACATAAAAATGGCCACATAAAATAGCATGTAGATGAAATCAGCCAGCTGTTTATGGTTGTAATGAGTCAGTTTATAGAGACAGCTTTGTGGACAAATAAACGGATAGATTTTTGGGAGGGTTAGGGTTTAAATTTATGATTATTGTTTGATTATTACTCTTGCTATTATTTATATTATTCATCATATTAAATGTATTTTTATTATTGTATTATTTAATTCATCTATTTGTTTACATTCTCATTATTGTTATTATTTTGTGTCAAATTTGAGAAAGCTTTAAAAAAAGCATGTAACTGAATGCGAAAAAACAGATTTGATTTAACTGGACAGGAATGAGATGTTTTGTGAATGTTTTTACATTCACAGATTTATTTTTGAATCAATCATGAAAGCTTATCTATTCCCCCTTCTGAGGTTCACATTTCATGTTTCTTGTTATATGTCATGTAATGTCATCTGTACGAGTGCTTTAGGTTTGAGCTTGTCCATTTCAGCTTTTTCATCCACTCACCTCAGCGTACATTTTCAGATTATCATTTTGCATTTTAAATTTGGCTTATTTATGACCTGATTATTTCTAGTTGTGTAAAAAATAATGTTTATTTTTCTAATTGTATGTATCATAATTTTAGCTTTCTATTTGGTCTTTGGCCAAAAAATATCTTCCATACAGAAGATGCTTTGAGCGCTCTAAAACTGAACCATTTTTGACTGAATGTGTGAAGGTATTGTATTTTAAAGCTAAACAATCAGCAGACGAATGGTAACTCTTAATCATTAACCAGCATAGTGAACGATGTAACACACCCAAGGTGGATGAGGAAACAAGAGATGAACAGCAGTCTGTGCATTTCTCCGCCTGTATGCAAGGGAAACACCTTTGCTAGATCTTCTGAAAGATTTCTCATGTTTCTGCCAGCACGTGCAGAAGACTTGTTGCACTTGTGACAACGAGCATTGTCCTCGTCGGCTTTAGTAAAGTTTAACCAAACTCTGAGCACACTGTCATCAGAGCAGGTCTCTGTCTGTCTGTGTGTGTGCGTGCAGGCTTAGAGAGCTGGCCCGCCCCTCGCACAGTGCACTGCTGACAGCCTCACGAGGAGGAGAGATCTCTCTTCTGGAGTGAAATGCAGCAAATACCGCAGTACCCGATAAAAAAATCAAATAAATGTTTTGAAATCTGAAGTGGGACGCATTTCAACTTGTTTTGTGAATTTCAAATATAAACTCACAAACAAGAACACGTCAATGCAATGGTTGAGAAACACTGAGATAGAGCAGTGAAAAAGGAACTCTTATTCCAATGACTCCTCCAAAAAGACTCAAGGAAAACTGGTTCATGAGTTGTGAAAGGGGACATGGCAAAATGGTGTGTGTGCATGTGTGTAGGTCTTTCTACAAAGTTTGGTCATGTTCTGTGAATCTGTTTCCAAGTCATGCAACTTTTTGCGACAGCCACTCCCATTGTCTTGTCCCTTTTTAGCCAATCGCCAATCGCCATAAACAAGCTGGCCACACACACACTTGACCTCCGTGGCAAATTTCTGTCTCCTGGGGTGGAAACCGTAGCCACAAATGGGTGGGAACATTTTTGTGGACCGACTGACTGACCGATGAACTCTTAGTCTTTGATTCGGGAGATGAGAGATGGCACAGTGATGAAGGAAAACTTGAGAACACTGAAGTGAAACGAAAAGACAATTCACTTTGATTATCATGCTAGAGAAGAGCTGACAGTGAGGGGTACACTGTTCCACAGTCTGGGCCAAGAAAGGGAGAGACTTGAGCACCTCTGGACTTAGACAGGAGCTCTGTGGGATGTGATGGTGGAAAAGTGACCGAGTAGATCAAGAGATGTAAGCTTCTGCCAGTCAATGCAAAGCTTTAATAACAAAAGTATTGTAGTTAATAATTATAATAATGTATGGTGTCAATAATAATAACTTTAATAAAAGTAAATAAAAAAGTAATAATGTTCACCTTTTGAAGGAAAAGCAAAGTATTTCACCAAGACAATGGATGCCCTGCTGTGTGTGTGTGTGTGTGTGTGTGAGAGTGTGAGTGTGTGTTGTAACAGCGTAGTTTCCATGCTGAGATCTGATGCACACACACGTTTACCCTCATATTCACTTCTTCCTGTGTGTTCAAACGAATTTGCATAGCTCACAAACACACCCATACACACACACATAGACGTGTACACAAACTCTATCATTGCCAAGAGGAAATCAATAGGTGGTGTGATGTGGATTTCTTCATGTGACTAAAATATGTTTTCTTGGCCGTGAGAAACACAACTGATAAAATTAACATATGTCACAGTACAGGCAAATGTGTGGAGGGAGACGGGGGAGTAAGGGGGTAGGTAAGGAGGGGTAAATGCTCCGAAGTTAAGGCGGCTGGCTTGTCAGTACTTTTCCATCCATCTCTGCTCAAACAGTGCTCGAACATCATTCAGTCGGCACTGAGTTTGAAAGAGAGACTGAAATTTAAAAAATAACCACCTTTAACATACTCGATGGTTTCTGCGCCAAACCCAAACCTTGCCAGCTGCCTGATCATCACTTTGCATGTGCAACCTTCAACAGAGATGAAAAAGAAGTGAGACATCTCACTCCTTACTTCCATCATCAGTTCGATCAGGAGAGACGGGTGAATAAAGTAAAGAAAATGTTTATTAAAGCAGATGATGGGATAATTGAGTCTTGTCAGAAAGTCTTTGGCCTTTAGACTCTTAACAAAGGCCTACTCAACTGGCGGCCCGCAGGCCAATTTCAGCCTGCGGATTGAATCACAATTAAATAAAGTTTAAAACCTGAAAAAAAAAGTTTTTGAATTATTGACATTTTTGCCAGAATAAATCCTTCAAACCAGTATAACGCTCCTGTCCTATAGAAGATATTTGGTCCTGTGCTATAAGCAGCAGTCAATCAAAAATGTGCATCACTGATAAAGACAGACCGCCTTTGCACACGGCACCATTGTTGCAGACTTGTAGCTAGGTAGCAAGAGTACCCAGAAAAAAATGGCACGATGTCACTGTCAGTGCTGAAAAAAGAAAAGTTGATGCCGAAAATCATTTTGTTCTGTTGACATATACAGTAGGTGTACAAATGTAAGTCATCCAAATATGTTCTTCCTGAGGGAAATGTTTCCCAGGCACTTAGCTTTCTGAAAATGTGAATGATAAAGTCGAATTTTGTGATCCTGGGGCATCTGCCCTGAGCAGCAACCAGAAAAAATCCCAACGTGGAGTCCAGTCACTGGCGGTAGTGGAGGTGGCAGATGACTCTTCTGAAGCTGATGAATCTGCGAAGACTGGACGGTGATGGGGAGGTGGGGGGGGCGCCCAAAACAGCAGCATGAATGAACTAAAGAGAGCATCTTATGATAGGCTAACAGTCCCCAGATAATGAGGTAGCATGTTAGGACATTGTGAGCATGTGTGAGAGCAGCGACAGACATGATGGTATGAGTAATAAACTCAAGGCCAAGCATGCACTTTCCTGTTTCTAACTTTCACTAGAGCTTCATTTCTTGAAAAAACAATGGTTTTAAGACTAAGACTAAGAAGTTTAATTGGCCTGTTAGCAAGATTTCCTCTTGTTTTTCCACACTGAAAGTGGCAAACCTAGCTTGTACAGATGTTTTTGTTCAGCTCATCGTCCGAGTGAACTCAGTGCTCACCAGACTGTAAGTAGATTATAAAGCTCCGGGATAAAACCTGAATTTTTACTCATGTTGAAACATTATGAACGTGCATGAAACACAGCATCTAATCATCATGTTTTCTTTGGTAAATATAAATATATTTAGTAGTCAGTTTCTTGGTATTGCAGTTACAGTGTGAAGTAATAGCTGGTGATTACTACGGACTGCTTACTGCTGCATCAGTAATTAACCTTTCAACTATTAGTCCTGTTTAAACACACAGTCTGACGCTAATGCAGCACGCTCTGTTTAAAAAGCAGACTGGGTAATTGGCTTCTGGTATGAGAGTGGCCGGTCAGTGTGTGTGTGTGTGTGTGTGTGAGTGTGTGTGTCATTGTGTGTGTGAGTAAGTCTGACAGCGGGAGAGCAGTTAATTTAGGTTTTTGCTATGTGTGAATATTATACATGCTGAATTATAAATTGTGAGTGGAGTCTGTGTGTTCTAATAGTGTGTTTGAAAGATTGAGACAGAGAGAGAGAGAAAAGAGACAGGGCCCTGTTTACACACAGTCTGGTGCACAGTCTGAAGTGCACGGTGCAAATACCTTCAGGGTGTGTCCAAGTCAGTTTTGCAAGTTAAACAGCAGATAATCCGGGCACAAAGTAAGGCGCATGTCGCAAAGGGGTTGTATTGAGCCTCTTAAGGGTGTGTTCTGGGTGTAACATAAATCTAACCAATCAGGGTGTCATCTCCCATTCCCTTTAACAGCCAGGTGTGCCAGGACCTGGAGGATTGCTGTAACAGTGGCACATGCTTTTTGCTGAGGGACAGGTACGTGGTTCCCACTGCTAGACCCTCCGGTCTAGCTGTTTCACAGTCTGTACCAACAACAACTCGTACCAACAAGAACTTACACTGATATTTAACTGAGGAGGAGGAGCGTTGCAGCGTGTCCCTGTGTGTAATAGTGATGTGGAGATCTCAGTCCGTGGATCAGGTGGGACGGGTCATAAATATCATAATCCTGATCAATAGCGGGTTGGATGCAGGTTGGTGAAATACTTCTTTAATGAGAAAAATATTAATGAAATTACCTGCAATGATCTTCCAGCAGCAGATTATTTTAAACTCCTGACTCGCTGACTGAACGAGCAACTGCATTTTATTTTAATTAATGTTCTGTGTTCTTCTCCACACAGACAGGTCACACACACAGAGATCCTGTCTGGAAATATTTATCACAGAAGCTTAAAGTTTGATTCTGCTTCCTCTGGAGAGCTTCTTCAGCTTTTAGTTGTGCTAATTAACTGTGCCACAGCATTTGCGGCAGTGACATTAGCTGCTGATAATGACATCACTGTTGGACAATTCTGCGAAAAATAAAACAAATAATAAAAGTCAATGTAAAAGAATGGCACAACACAGGAGGGCCAACTCCTCAGGTCAAGACTCTGCTGTCCACTTACATCTGAAGGAGAAAAATCATTCCTTTGAGGACAACAATGTGAACATCTTGGCCAGAGAAGACAGGTGGTTTGAAAGAGGAGTAAAAGAATCCATCTATGTCAAACTGGAACAACCGTCTTTGAACAGAGGAGGTGGCCTAAGACATTACTTATCACCCACCTACAATGCTGTGCTGAGTTCCCTCCCCAGACAGCTTAACAACCATTCACACCTGGGCTCACCTAGCCTTAGCAACCCACATGAAGGCCGTTTGGGTCAACAACCCACAAGTGGCCCTAATGACTCTGAAACTCAGAGCTCACACGTGTCCTTAACGACTCTGTAAGGACACTCCCACACAGAGTTTAAAAGCCTGCAACTCCCCTCCAGTTACACAGCACCTCGAAGTCAATGTAAAACATGCTGATTAGGCCTTAGGGGTAGAAGAATAAAACGTTCCCAGCCTGTCATACTTTATGTATTTTTTATGCAGTTTCCCCTCTTTACTGTGATCAGGCTCAACCCTGCTTAGGTTTTTCAACACTTCTGTTCTGCTGCTTGTGAGCTACTGCTCCCATAGGATGTTGGAGAGTGAGGTTGGGGTCAGGTACAGGGCTAACACTGTGGTTAGGAATAGGTAACTAAAACATTTGTTTAGAAGGAAAGGTTGTGGATAAATAGGCATGTCTAACAGGTCTGTGACAGGTTCTTTTTATAGCACCGTAACCTTATGAACTGGTCCATCAGTGTTTTATCATGTTATCATTCCCGCCCCTGCCATTCACATCTCACCTCAAACCAGGATGACATTTATACTAATTTCTCCAATTCTGGTTAAGCGATGAGAAGAAACCAACAGCCTCTCACACAGGTTGTGTTCACAGCATTTTGTAGCAAGCTCTTGTCAGTGTGGATGCTTGTTAGTGCTAATGCTTAGCGTTAATTGGCATGGATCTATTAATATATGACTCTGAGATGGGAAAAGGTGGTTGAGGAAAAAAGCTCTGTGAGATTGACAGTTTGAGGGTGTGATGCGTTGGGTTTGACATGACTGTAAGTATTTCACATTGCTAAATTGTGTCAAGAAGCGCCTTCTTTGCTGATATTTGTCTTGTCTTATATGGCATGTTTGATCTCGATTTTACAATGAAGCTGTCATTCATTTGGATGTGCTTTCTGAATCAATTTTTTTACAATGCATCCTCCATCAGCAGCCTGTGTGCTTCTTTGTGTCATTAAAGGGTAAAGGAGACCGTGGTGCAGAATGACAACGAAGCCAACACTTGCATTTTTGTGTGTTCGTGGTTGTGTGCACCCTTGCCAGATTCACATGTAAATGTATTGCATTGAGTGTGAGTGTGTGCGTTGTTGCCTGCATTGTGTGTGTGTCTGTGTTTAATGTGTGTGACAGCAGGTCTGAGGCCATAAAGCACCAATAAACCCAAACCTGAAATCATCAAGAGGGTGTCATGCTGGGACTGAGAGACATGGAGACACTAAAGCAGAAGGAGAGTTTGAACATCATCAACTCTGGGACAACATCAGCGCAGTTATTACACAGCCACATTACAAGTGTCACACAGTCTGGAGGACCCTTGTGTGTATCCCAGAGGAGTGGCTATGGTTTTGGAATGAAATAGTCAACTACCATATACTGTATATGTTCAGGTGTCCACATAAGTTTGGGAAAAAGAATGTTTTTTTTGTCGTTTTTTTTTAACTCTGCTGGGACTCCCTGTGGATATATCTATAAAATCTCACAGCATATGTCCCAAATGTGGATAAAATGTAAACGCATTAGTATTGTGATTGTGATTCTTTCATTATACTTTGCGTACTTAATACATTTTATGGCAGATGCTTGTTAATATTCTCTCATCTTTAATGCCAGAATTTCAGCCGGTCCTCATCAGTAAAACGCCGCACAGGTCGACTGTGACAGGGGCTCACTATGACCCATTTTTACGTTCCTTGTCAGGTAGAGCCAAGAGTAGGTCAGGTGAAGTAGTATAAAGATCGACAAAGTCTGCATAAGGAGGTGGTCAGGGATGGACGCTTGGGTTAATCGAGCACTGGACTGTTGCTGAATTCCGTTGAGGTCCAAAGTTGATATTTCCAAGTTGGTATATCCGACTCCCAATCTAAAAGCATCCCTGTGCATCTGCTCGGGAAAAACATTGATGCCTGTCGTAAATGGGCGACTCTCAAGGACCTCTGTGGAGCACAAATCAACTGAGTGAAAGTGAAAATGACAAGTACAAAGTTGTATTTACTACACGTTTCACTTAATAAACACTTTATAAAGTAAAAAGTGATAAAGAGGTAAATAGTAATTGTCCACTATACTTGCCGCCATACTATTGTGATGTCATGTGTGTTTATGTCAGTGAAGTCGGGCTTGGTGGGTCTTGCCCAAGTTTCCAATTTCGAATTTGGCTGTTCATGTCCAGTCTGAAACCAAAAGTCAACAGTAAGTCATTGACACTAAAATACGTATGTATGTTCGTATCCAGTGTGCCTGTTGCTGGTACTCTGTAACACTGTTATTTTGGGAACGGTGGTATATATTGTTTAATGAGTCACTGGCAATCAAACCATTGTTTAGGTAAAACAAATTTTACTCTTTGGCTGGTTACTTTAGCCACATGTTGATTGATATCTGTGGCGCCACAATAGCCATTCAATGTTTCAGTAATGACTTCCTATAATGTATTTTTCATTGTTAGTGGCGGCGTCTGCCATTTGCTTCCTATATTAATTTTGCCTTTACAGATATGAGGGACTAACCCTTATCAAAAAGAGGTCAAGACAAGGACTTTGATTAGAAACTTCTTGGAGAATCAGATGGTCAGTGGTCATGTGGGAATAGGAAAAGGCATGTTGTTTGGCTGCACTATAAACAGATACACCAGTTGCTCTCCTGTTGTATATATAACAAACTTCGCTGTATTGAATTTGCTGTAAACGGCACTTTTGGTTACCATGGTAACCATGAGTGTTGCCAAATCACCCAGGACTGATATTTTAAGGATTACATCTCTTTACACCAGCTAGTTGCTCACTTTGCCTGCCTGCCATTTGGTGCTACGCAGGTTGTGTACACTAGAGTGGGTTTATCAGAGCCTGTTTGCTGTAAACAGCTGCCTGCTGCTGCTGGAGTAAGGTTGATGAGTACGCTGAGACTGAACCAACAATAAATGTGCCAGAAAAACCAAAACATGCACAACAATCGGCTAAAACAGCTAAAAAGCTCTGCTGAGCTGCAGAGTTGGTGAAAGTTCTCGAGACCTCTTTCACGCTACATATTGTCATTTGGTTTGTTATTCCACAAATACACAATAATAATGTTAATATAATACACATACAGTGAATCAATATATATTTTGACTCTAACACATACATCACACATGTTCCAGCTCTACATTTCAACTGTTTCTGTCACCTTATCAAAGACAGACGGGAATGAAGAAAGGTGTGCATACGTGTGTGTGTGTGTGTGTTTACTGAGCAAAATCACACATGCATATACATACACACACAGTCACACCTGTTATAGTGAAACCCTGGCAGAGTTTTGCTGTGCCTGTTCGTCTGCTTGCCAATTTGAAGCGTCCCTCGTCCGTCTCCACTAATAGACTTTGTTACGATGCCAGAGGTTCAGCACGTCTTAAATCACTCCGCCGGTCCAAATCTGACAGTGTGTTCTGTGATGTTTAATTAGGAATAATAGTTTCTAATATTCCACCAATTAGGGCCTGTCTCCCGCTCAGTCAGGGGAGTTGTGTTAAGTGAAAAAGATGCAGGAAAAAAAGGGAGAAAACTAGAATAAAATGACTGCACAGGTAATGCCAGGTTGGTGCGCCCATGGGGTTCTTATTTCAGTAAAAGAACTGGCACTGCTGATGGATTTCTGACTAATGATTAATTTAAGCTCTTCTCGAAGGAAATCACTAATTAAAATGAGGCTGAAAGTCCAAACGTTCAAACCAGCAAAATATGTTTTAGAGAGGACATTTAAAAAGGGGCTGCCGGTGGGTACCTGTACGTGTGTGTATGTGTGTGTGGAGGTGCTGCTTAAGGCAGCAATTTACAAAGGCTGGTTGGTGAACTACATTATGTTAAATCATCCTGCTGCCAGAGAACCTGCTGTGTTATGGTGCCAAAGCCTGAGCGGGTCTCTAATGTAACGTCTGCTGAATCAAACATGGAGGCTCATCAGTCAGGTCACATTTCAACGAAAGAAGGGGATTCAGAATCGTTTTGTCCAAAAACGTCCAAAGCCACGGAATATTTAGTTCTTAATTTTCCAAGTCCAATCTCGGAACCCATCAGTTATCATCTGACGATGATTTCTGGCAGCCATGAGCTATGTTTTGGGGCTTCCGGTGTATCCAGTGGATATCTGGATAACGCATATCCAGGCGAAACTTCCTCTTCCCTGTGCCAGGCATCGTTTACAATCCGAATAGCAACTTGAGACGCAAGGTCTTTACATGGACTGTTTACCAAGAGAGCAACCAAAGCACGTTCAAACATGATTGGTCAATACTGCTAGGACTACAAACAGAATACAAACAGCAACCAGGTTATGTTAAACCAAGATATAATGAACTGATGGATTTTTGGGATTGCATCGAACACATCACAGATAATTGGCTCTGAAATTGGAAGCAAGTGAGGGCATTTTTTGGGAGTGAGAACATTTTTGCAAAGCTAGCACATGTAGAAAGAGGAAAGAGGACACAACTGGAAAATGAGGACATACTCGGGGAGGAACAACATTTTGGGAAATTGAGGACATTTTGGAAAGTGGGGAATATCCAGAGAAGCTGGAAAAACAATACACACACACACGCACACACAGTTTCAGCCGTGGATCTCCAAAGCAGGACAAATAAAATCAAAATCTGCATGACACCACGACAGGTAAGTGACAAAATATAGTATGTTTCTATAATTTTGATGTACTGACCCTTTAAATATAATCCATTGCAGTAGTGGCATGGTTTTGGGGTCATACAGTACGATTACAGTTATACTTCCTTTTTAATTTTAGTCTCTTATTTTGTATCCATGGCATCAAATGCCAAAAAACCAGGAACTGAATGGAAATTAAAACATATTGAAGATGTATTACATGTTGAATGTCATATCTTTACTTTAACTGAAATGTCTTTTGAGTATAATTTTTTTTTTCCTTAAATGTATCAATAGTGAAGTGCATGCAAGTGATTTGTGAGGAATGGTGTCGGGGCTTTTTTTTTTCTTCTTACAGGGTTTGTTGATAAAAGCAGCAGAGCTTTTTCACAATAAAATGCTCTGATTTCTGTTTCCCTTATTGGGTCACTGAAGGCTTTTGTCCCATAAATAGGGCCAAGTACACACACACACACACTCACACATGCACACACATAAACACACCATGTCCACTGCTGTCTAAAGTAACAACAGAGGAACAAACAAACAAATAAAAAAAGAGAGAAAGAATCAGCCCGAACGGATTTATCCAACCCACTGAGAGAAAGAAAGAGGATGTTGTGTTTTAGGATGTCCGTTCAGTAAAAGTAGGTCACACACACACACACACACACATATAACAGTGTCTGACCTGGACTGAGAAATTACAGCTGCACACACACACACAGACACACACACACACACATACACGCTAACATTCACATACCGTACTTGTGTGCAAACAGGTCAGTTGTGTTCTTTGGTTTATATTTTGTATTAAAATATTCCTTTGCACTATAAAATGAAGCTTCTCCCTCTGTTTGTCTCTCTCTGTGCGTGTAGAGTATATCTTTGTTTATTTCTGCTCTTTGCATTGGACCAGTTTCAGGTTTGCACCTGGAGAGGACCATTTTAAATTTTGGGGTTGGATACATGTTAACAAAGTGAGGATATTCTTGGAAAGTGAGGACATATTCAGGGAGCGACAACATTTTCTTGAAGTAAAGATGTTGGAGTGTGGGGACATTTTAGAGGTGTGCTGAGTTAGGGCATTAGCAGAGAGCGGGGACATATTTGGGGAGTGACAACATTTTGGAAAACTGAGCATACTCTTAAAAGTGAGGACATTTTTGAACAGTGAGGGTATTCTTTAAAAATAAGAACTTCACATAAAACAGTTTTTCGAGAGTTGGGACAATTATATAAGATAGCCTCAGCTCTGTCTCCTTTGATACTGGATAATTCTGGTGTACAGAAACTCTTAAATTTCTTTGTTTGTTGGAACCTGTTTTAGTTTTACACCTTTAAAGGAGGACAGTTTTGTTTTTGGGGACATTTTTTGAATGTGAGGGCATTTTACATTTCACGTCGTCAAAGGGCTGTTCGAGGTTTGAATATTTTTAGTGTTTATTCAAAATTCCAGTTTATAACCACTTTCATAGGTCTGTCCTTCATTTCTGTCAGTAAAAAGGTGAACAATGTCTCATGTGGCTCTGGAGGGATGAGCTGTGTCTGCGAAATCTGTGAAGATCACTGAAGATTTCATCATGGTAGTTAAAAGTCCAGCGTGTAGGATTTAGGGGGACCTGTTGACAGATAACGATTTCATAATTATTGTATTATTTCTATAATATTATAATTATTATTTTATCATCTGAAACTACGAAACATTGCGTTTTCGTTCTTAAAATGAGCCTTTTATATGTACAGAGGAAGCTGGTCCTCTTCCATGAAGTCCACCATGTCATGTTTCTACAGTAATCTGGCACTTGAGAGGGAGTTTAGCTGCCACTGTAGGAGAGGGTGAGACGAGGGGTGTTCAGTTAGTTGCAATTAGCAATCCTCACTACTAGATGCCACTGTGTCCCCAAGTCCTACACAACAGACCTCTGAGGTTACCTTGGCTTAGGCTTGAAACCAGTTACAACTACAAGTTTGTGTCTCAAAATGGAGGGTTGGAGTTTACCTGACAGCAGGGGTCACGTCTGTCTCAATTTTAACCCTTCCTTTTCCTAATCTGTCTCTCATATTCCCATAGTTCCCTAGTTCCCCATATGAAGTCCATAGCTACATCACTCCAGTATTAGGTAGTAGTATGTAATAAACCAGGAGGGTTAAGGGTTAGATGATTAATTTTTTATCTTCCTGTAAAAGCATGTGTGCATGTCTCCATCTGTACTTCCATATTTAACACATCAGATAAAGAACCTTTCAAACACCAAAATCTGGTGAAATGAGGACAAAAAACAAAAACAAACGCACCTCGAGAAAAACTGCACAGCAACAGGAAATAGCTGCAGTTTCCAGGGCGCGCTTGATTAATGTTTTTTTGGTGACTTTTTTTCTTAACCAATGCCTAATAAAAGGTTCACAAACCATCTGTTTCTGTTTCCCCCTGATGCCTTGCCCAAAGGTCCCCCCATCCTGGGACTGGCACCACGCCCAAACACATCCATCCATCCATCCCTTTCCCCCCATCTCCTCCTCTACCTACTCCCTTTCTATTCTTACTTCCTCCTCCCTTCCTCGCCTCATCTCCCTCTCTCCTCCTTATTCATCCTCACTCCCTCTTCTCTTCTTCCTCCCTCGTTTCCTCCCTTCCTTCTCTACCCTTTGTCCTCGTCTCTTCTCCGTCCTTACTCATTCCCCTTTTCTATATTTTTTCTATTTTTCTTCTTTCAGCTCCTTCTCCCCTTCCTTCTTTTCTTTCTTTTTCTTGATCATCACTGTCGCTGTGCTCGTCACCTTCCATCCTTCTTTCTCTTCTCACTCCTAACCACTTTGTTCTTCCTCCTCTTCCCGTCTCTCCCTTCCTCCTCTCTTTCTCTCCCGTTTCCGTTCTTCCACCTGCTGTCTTTTCTTTCTCATCCTTGACTCCTTTCCTCTTTTCATCTCCCTCTTTCTCTTCACTTCTATTCACCCTCCTCACCCCTTCCCACTTTACTCCTCTCGCTTCTCTCCTTGTCCTCCCCTCTTCCATTTTCCCTCCATTTTTGTTCTTCCTCCTCATTTCTCCTAATCTTTCTCCTACCTTGTTATCCCCATCATTCCCCTCCTCTACCTATCCCTCCTCTCTCCCTTCTCACACCATGTGTATTCCCTTTCTCTTTTTCTCTCACTTGTCTTCTTCCTTCCTCCAGATCTCTCTCTCCGTATATGTTTCTCCACTCCTCTCCATCTTTCATCCCTCTTTCCTCTGTTTTTCGGTCCCTCTCTCTCACCTTACCTAGTATCTCTTGCTCATCCTACATCCCTCATTCCTACCCCTCTCTCCTTCTCCATCGCCTCCCCCTCTCTTTTCTTCTCCTACCCATTTAAACCTCTCTCGCCCGTGATGCATATTCATAAACCTGCAAACATTCCCATCCAATAGCGTTTAATCCCTCCCTGTATTAATGTGTGTGTGTGTGTTTTCTCCCTTTAACCCTTAGCGCACACACACACACACACACACACACACACACACACACACACACACACACACCCTCCTCCTCCCAAACATCTAGCAGCTGGCCGACAGATGGGGCCCGCAGCCAAAAAAGCAGCAGCGGCAGCGCCACAAAAATAAAAATTTACAAGACGCCAGTGGAATTTATTTAAGGACAGGAGGAGGGGGTGGGGGTGCGGGCTGCACCTCCTTTTTTCTCCTCTTTGTCGTCTCACCTCCCTCCATCACTGCCTTTCTCCCTCAGTGCCCAAGAATGTGTTGATGTACAACATTTCGCCATCCACAGTCTAATCAAACTCTGCCATGTTCTTCACTTGTTAACTGAGTAAGTGGTTCCCACAAGGGGTCATGAGATGATGACTGGGGTAGAAAGTAAAAAATTAAAACCTAAAATCCGTACTTTGCTGTGAGATTGATCTCTTTAGGCTACTAAAATATATAAAAATAAAATTTTGCATAAATGGTTGTAAGCAAATAATGTTAGGAAGCACTGTCAATCATACATTCATATGTGTAATAAAGAATAGTAGTTTACAATGAGCACTGAATTTAGGCTTTTGGACACTTATGAATCATCACATTCTGCCTTATCACTGAAAGGTGTAAAATCAACGGCATCGCATAAATAGGATTGTACAACGGAACAACGAACATGACTATTTTTGGTCCATTAAGGGCATGACAAATACACAACATTTACAGTTTTTTTTTTCTTTGCTAACAAGTATTGGTTAATACTGAAACCACATTTTCAGAATGCTTCATAAAATCTCCATTTCCAACATGCTTCGTGGCCAAACAGTTAATATAACCTCCAAAACTTACTTAAACTATCAAAACATTTCACACGTCTCAAAATAAGCTCATCGGGCCACACTGGCAACAGTTCCCACACAGAACGCATACACTGTCACTGATAACACACTGACCTAAATAATACTAACAGTTACAGAAATGATGAACTTTTGTCTTTGAAATTTAAATGATTTTACACACACTGCTATTACAAGCATTTGCCGAGGGCTAGAGTTAGCATGTTTTCTGTCCTTGAGGAACATATATGCAATCATAGCACAATTACTTTCAAAATACTAACAGTTGATTGCATTACAATAGGTGAATTACTTCTCATGTTTCAGTTTTGCTTGCATACAATAGACAATACAAAATCTTAAAAATGTTACTGTATCCCACTCCTCATTTTTTGGTGTCAAATGTGCATTTTTTTGGCAACATACTACATACATAACAGTGAATGAGTCATCTTTATAGAATGAACAGTAGAAGAAAACATAGTAAGTGACAGAATTGCTGCAGTAGAATTTGCCTCTGGTCCCAAATGTGTAAAAAAAGAAAAAAAAGAAAAAGAAAAGACAAATGGTGAAAAAACAGAGCATTAGCATTCTGCTAATATATTTTATATATTTAAATATTTTAACTGCAGAAATGCATGAAATGGGCTAACACTGTGTTTTGCACGAGTTCATGGATTTTGCCGAACGTGGTCACTGAATGCATTCTGTGTGATAGCAATGAAAACTGAATCACAGTTTGATCCACATAGACTTCTGTTTTGCTGACAGTGTGAAGAGTTCTGACAGTGTGACTGCAGTTTGGACCAATTGCATGTTAGCAATCGAATAAATGGTACACTTCAGACACACACACACACACACACACACACACACACACACACACACAACATAAAAACTAAAGCAAATCTAATAAAAGTAAGAATTTGGTAGTGATTTTAGATATGTGAAGTCTTCCTTTGTTCAAGGGAAATTCTACAATTGCTGTTCTCTCTTCTCAGGTCTGTCATGAAGCAATATTTAGAAGGGAAAAAGAGGAACATCAGGCCGGGCCCAGGTGTGAACCACACCACCGGGTCCTTATGTCCGAACCAGTACTAATGCCTTTTCTATAGACAGGTACTTTGCAGCTTGTGTGTACAAGTGATTAGCATTTATAAATATACAACCGCCAGTCTCAATACAGTCTTAATGAATTCACCAGAAGAGGGACAAATTACAGACAATTCAACAAAAATGACCCAATAATAAATGAAAAGGCTGCAGTGAAATCTGGTGTAAGACAATTTGCATCATGAATGGAATTAGTTGCTGGGTTTGTTTCCAGATGTTGCCTCTCACGTTGTCCGTGTTTGATCTCCGTACCAGGACCACACCAGCTTTTATACATTTCGGTCGGTTGTCACCTGATAGTTAGAAATCACCTTTGGATTTCATCAGTGTGTAACACACACACTCAAACAACCTCAGTTTTATGATCTGAACACAATTTTGGGTAGAAAATGTGGGCACTCCTGATCCGTCATATGTGCTTTTATTCCTGTTATTGTTATGTTAACATAACTATTATTATCTATGACATTAAACTCTTTTTATGTTTAGACTAAATTCTGTAATTCATTTGCTACAGTCCAGCAAAGAAACTGCATTTGTATTCAGTGACTCTTCTTTTTCCTTTTTAAAGCCAGTTTAGTATTAATAATTATTTTTATTTTATTCTTCAGGCCTCTCCATCTTCTGTTGCTCTTTGTTGAGTGTATGTTTAGTTTAAGATTCCGTCCCGGTCTTTTCTTCTCGTGGTTTTAAAGACTACTTTGAGACTCAGTTCTTATTCACTACCTTCATTTTGTTTCGTCAATTTTGTAAAATGCATTTATATAAACATTTTGCCTTTATTTAACCATTGTCCTCATTTTCACCTCTTCTTTGCTTTCACCACTCTAAGACTCATCTCTTCATCTCCAGTTAGTCCCTCTCTTGATTTCCGCTTGTACATTTCTTCCTCTCACCACTTTCTTCATCCTCTGTCTTCTCAGAATATCATCAGTGGTGGGTGCATTTTACATTTTAACTTATAAAAATGAAACATTTCCTCCATCCATCTGTCACACTGGTAAAATGTTTCTTTCTTTTTTTCCCTCCCTCATGTCTTCATTTCTGACCCTGTTTCGGTCGGTTTGTTCAGCTGCTTTTAATCAGAATGTGTGTGTCTCTGTTTGTGTATGTGCATGCACGTACTGTATGTGACATATTAGAACCAATGTCAATTTTAGGGGAAATTTGCTCGGCCCTCACCTCTATTTACTCCCCCCTCTCTCTCTCTCTCTCACACACACACACACACACACACACACACACACACACACACACACACACACACACACTTGTGCACTTACAGCAGAAGGAGAGAGATGGGGGAGTAAAATGAGGTGGAAATTGGAGAAGTGCGGGGAAAAAAACGAGCGAAGGGAGGAGTGAGATGATGTTTTCAGTCTGCTGAGGCTGCAGGTGGATTTTCTTTGGCCGGATGACCTCTCTCTCTCTCTCTCTGTGTCTCTCTCTCTGTCTCTCTCTCTCTCTCTGTCTCTCTCTCTCTCTCTCTGTGTCTCTCTCTCTGTCTCTCTCTCTCTCTCTGTCTCTCTCTCTTTGTGTGTCTACCTCACATTGCCTCTCAGCCTCACTGTGTCACTCCCTCCCCTCCGCTTCCACTGGCAAACGTAAGTGGAAAAAGGGCAAAGGTAGAACACGAAGAGGAGAAAAGGAGGACAGAGGAGTTGAAGTGAGTGATGGAGGAAAAGAGGATGAAGCAAAGGAGGAGAGGAGGGAGGACAAAAAGGGGGGCAGGAAGGGATAAAGGGGAGATGATGAGAACAAGGGTAGCTGAAAAGGAAGAAATAAGAGGGAGAAAGAGAAGTGAAAGAAAACAGGAGAGGAGACTAGAAGGAGACTCATCCCCAGGGGGCACTGTTTGTCCTTGTAGCAACCCGACACACACACACACACACACACAAAGAGGCACAAAAGGAGAAGAAAACAAGTGACAAATAAGTTAAGTCGAAAATAAACCAACTTCACTTCTTGTTTCCTGTTGACAAGTTGTTTACCAAGTGAAAGAAAATCAGATTTTTTATTAACTCACAACTGTTCTAAATGTGAAGGATTTAATTAGATACTAGAAAGAATGAACTGATCTGAACACCTGTACAGTGTAAAGACACATGTTATATAGACTCAGGCATTTCAGATACTGAATCTGCACAGCTGCTCTGTGAATGCTAATGCTTTGAAATTATTTTGCGTTTTCAATCGCTAACAAGCATCGGTCAGTACTGAAACCACTTTATTAAACCT